>NW_027650542.1:0-42500 GCF_965287045.1 Carcharhinus amblyrhynchos | reverse complement strand
GATCCCCCCCCACTCTCTAACTCTCCAATCCCCCCCCCCACTCTCTAACTCTCTGATCCCCCCCCCACTCTCTAACTCTCCGATCCCCCCCCCACTCTCTAACTCTCCGATCCCCCCCCCACTCTCTAACTCTCCGATCCCCCCCCCACTCTCTAACTCTCCGATCCCCCCCCCACTCTCTAACTCTCCGATCCCCCCCCCACTCTCTAACTCTCCGATCCCCCCCCCACTCTCTAACTCTCCGATCCCCCCCCCCACTCTCTAACTCTCCGATCCCCCCCCCACTCTCTAACTCTCCGATCCCCCCCCCCACTCTCTAACTCTCCGATCCCCCCCCCACTCTCTAACTCTCCGATCCCCCCCCCCACTCTCTAACTCTCCGATCCCCCCCCCCACTCTCTAACTCTCCGATCCCCCCCCCACTCTCTAACTCTCCGATCCCCCCCCCCACTCTCTAACTCTCCGATCCCCCCCCCACTCTCTAACTCTCCGATCCCCCCCCCCACTCTCTAACTCTCCGATCCCCCCCCCACTCTCTAACTCTCCGATCCCCCCCCCACTCTCTAACTCTCCGATCCCCCCCCACTCTCTAACTCTCCGATCCGCCCCCCCACTCTCTAACTCTCCGATCCCCCCCCACTCTCTAACTCTCCGATCCCCCCCCACTTTCTAACTCTCCGATCCCCCCCCCACTCTCCGATCCCCCCCCCAACTTCTAACTCTCCGATCCCCCCCCCACTCTCTAACTCTCCGATCCCCCCCCACTCTCTAACTCTCCGATCCCCCCCCCACTCTCTGACTCTCCGATCCCCCCCCCCACTCTCTAACTCTCCGATCCCCCCCCACTCTCTAACTCTCCGATCCCCCCCCCACTCTCTGACTCTCCGATCCCCCCCCCACTCTCTAACTCTCCGATCCCCCCCCCACTCTCCGATCCCCCCCCCACTCTCTGACTCTCCGATCCCCCCCCCACTCTCTAACTCTCCGATCCCCCCCCCACTCTCAAACTCTCCGATCCCCCCCCCACTCTCCGATCCCCCCCCCCCACTCTCTGACTCTCCGATCCCCCCCCCCCGAGCACTCTCCGATCCACCCCCCCACTCTCTGACTCTCCGATCCCCCCCCACTCTCTAACTCTCCGATCCCCCCCCCACTCTCCGATCCCCCCCCCACTCTCTAACTCTCCGACCCCCCCCCCACTCTCTAACTCTCCGATCCCCCCCCCACTCTCCGATCCCCCCCCCACTCTCTAACTCTCCGATCCCCCCCCCACTCTCTAACTCTCCGATCCCCCCCCCACTCTCTAACTCTCCGACCCCCCCCCCACTCTCCGATCCTCCCCCCACTCTCTAACTCTCCGATCCCCCCCCCCCCCGAGCACTCTCCGATCCCCCCCCCGAGCACTCTCCGATCCCCCCCCCACTCTCTAACTCTCCGATCCCCCCCCCACTCTCCGATCCCCCCCCCCCACTCTCTAACTCTCCGACCCCCCCCCCACTCTCCGATCCCCCCCCCCCCGCTCTCTGACTCTCCGATCCCCCCCCCGAGCACTCTCCGATCCCCCCCCCACTCTCTGACTCTCCAATCCCCATCCCACTCTCTGACTCTCCGATCCCCCCCCACTCTCTAACTCTCCGATCCCCCCCCCACTCTCTGACTCTCCAATCCCCATCCCACTCTCTGACTCTCCGATCCCCCCCCCCCGAGCACTCTCTGATCCCCCCCCGAGCACTCTCCGATCCCCCCCCCCCCCCGAGCACTCTCCGATCCCCCCCCCCGAGCACTCTCCGATCCCCCCCCCCCGAGCACTCTCCGATCCACCTCTCCCTCCCTTTGACATTTGTGCCAGTGAAGTTTTGACAGTTGGAAAATTTCCTCTCAGACTGAAAGCTCAGATTAAGGAACTTGCCGAGTGCCTGAGGTTTCCTTTTCAATGACCGTTCGTCATTCGGAGACAGAGTGGGGACAGCCTCCGTTCTTTCGCCCGCCCACCTATAACCGCATGAACTAGGTGCCCTGGCCACAAGCCGAACTCAGAAGACCTCGGGCGAGGGCTGTCTCCCTCAGAGCCGACATTCCAAGGGGTTGATATCTCTCCTGCGGCCAACATTATTTGAACCCAGCCTTTTTTTTTATCTCATCTCCGCCCCTCTCAGTCACGGGACCATTGTTCCTTGTGGGATCCTGCTGTGCTCCGATTAGCCGCTGAGATCTCTTGGCCAGCGGGAGCAGGATGCCCCGAGGCGCTACGTGAATGCAACTGGTTTCTTTCTCCCTCCCTCCCCTTAGGTTTACACCCTGCTAAATCTTTTCTCCACCCTCTCCAAAGCCTCCACGTCCCGCGGGCGGCGTGGGAGCCCAGGATCGGGCACCGTATTCCAAGTGCGGCCTAACTTAGGGTCCATAAAATGACTTGCCAATTTTCTAAACTCAGTGCCCCGGCCCATGAAGGCGGGCACGTCTCGTTGACTAATGGAAGCAAGGAGGTTGGTGGGGGAAAGTTGAACTGGAAGGGGGAATGGCCTCAAAGTAAGCGGGGGCGGTGGGGGGGGACAGATTTAGGACAGAGTTGAGGAGGAACCTCTTGACACCAAGGGTTGCGAATGGAACTCCCGGCCTAGTTGAGGCTCCCTCATTGAATGTTTTTAAGGCAAGGGTAAATAGATTTTGGAACAGTCAAAGGGGAATTAAGGGTTCTGGACAGAGGGTGGGTAAGTGGAGCTGATGTCCATGAGAAGATCAGCCATGATTTTATTGAATGGCCGGAGCAGGCTCGAGGGGCCAGATGGCCTACTCCTGCTCCTAGGCCTTAGAGCAGGCTGTGATGAGGAGATGAAGGGGAGAACCTTCCCGTCCTGTCTGTAGCAGGAAAGACATGGCCTTGCAAAGATCCGTTCATCTCGTATGGATATTGTGGTCTGAGAATTATAGAATCTCTGCAGTATAGAAGGAGGCCATTTGGCCCATCAAGCCTGCACCAACAACAATCCCTATCCCCGTAACTCCCCCCCCCCCCCCCAACATATTTATTCTGAAACGAAAGGAAATTCAGCGCGGCCAATCAAGTCAACATCTTTGGAGGAAACTGGAGCACCCAAAGGAAACCCGCGCAGACACGGGGGGAATGTGCGGTCTCCACACAAGCAGTGACCCCAGCCGGGAATCGAACCCGGGTCCCTGGCGCTGCGAGCAGTGCTCGCCGCTGTACCACCGCGAGGCGAGCGTGGCTGGAAAATCCCGGCCGGAGAGTTTACAGACAGATATCGGAGAGGGTGGGCTAGCGTCCGGCAGATGGAGTTTAATGTGAGGTTATCCATTTTGGCAGGAAAAAACAATCAAGGCGTGGACTGTTTCCTAAATGGAAAGCAGAGTCAAAATGTGTCAGTGCAGAGGGATCTGGGTGTCCTCGTGCATGAATGGCAGATAGTTAGCACGCAGGTGCAGCATGCAATGACAAAGGCAAGTGGGATGTTGGCATTTATTGCAAAGTACTGGAGTATAGAAGTAGAGAAGAGTTGCAATTGTATAGGGTGTTGGTGAGGCCACGTCTGGAGTAGTGTGTCCAGTTCTGGGCTCCTTATCTGAGGAAGGATATGGCGATAAACAAAGAACAACACAGCACAGGAAACAGGCCATTTGGCCCTACAAGCCCGTGCTGCCCATTTTAACACTCTGTGAGTGCCTCTTTCCAATTCTTCTTCTACCTATGACTTATGTCTACATCTCATGGACTTTACGGACATTGGAATAAGTTCAGAGGAGGTTCACCAGTTCGATTTCAGTGTTGTTATACAAGGAGAGGTTGAATAACTTGGGCTGTTACTTGCTGGAGTTCAGTAGAGTGAGGGGTGAGGGGAGGGGGGGATCCGATCGAGGTATATCAAATTCTAAAGGGGTTTGATAAAGTGGGCAATAAACAGATGAAACCCATTGTGGCACAGTCTAGAACAAGAGGTCATACGTAAGGACAGAGTTTTCCCATTCCATCGGCCATGGGAATCGGAGCACGGGGGGAAGGGTGGGCTCCGTGGACCTGGGGTGGGATTATCCGGTTTTGGGGTGGGTTCAGCCAGGAAATCCCGCCCATGGAGTGAGAGGAGACAGGGGCAAAGCTGAGATGAGGAGGATCTGGGGAAAGAGTGTCCCAGAGGACACTGGAGGCAGAATCAATGGACAGATTCGAGGAAGTTTCTACAGCGCAGTGGGTTAGCACTGCTGCCTCACAGCGCCAGGGACCCGGGTTCGATTCCGGCCTCGGGTCACTGTCTGTGCTGAGTCAGCGCGTTCTCCCCGTGTCTGCGTGGGTTCCCTCCAGGTGCTCCAGTTTCCTCCCACAGTCCAAAGATATGCAGGTTAGGGTGGATTGGCCATGCTAAATTACCCCTTAGTGTCCAAAGATGTGCGGGTTAGGTGGATTGGCCATGCTAAATTGTCCCTTAGTGTCCAAAGATGTGCGGGTTAGGGGGATTGGCCATGCTAAATTGCCCCTTAGTGTCCAAAGATGTGCGGGTTAGGGGGATTGGCCATGCTAAATTGTCCCTTAGTGTCCAAAGATGTGCGGGTTAGGTGGATTGGCCATGCTAAATTGCCCCTTAGTGTCCAAAGATGTGCAGGTTAGGTGGATTGGCCATGCTAAATTGCCCCTTAGTGTCCAAAGATGTGCAGGTTAGGTGGATTGGCCATGCTAAATTGTCCCTTAGTGTCCAAAGATGTGTAGGTTAGGTGGATTGGCCATGCTAAATTGTCCCTTAGTGTCCAAAGATGTGTAGGTTAGGTGGATTGGCCATGCTAAATTGTCCCTTAGTGTCCAAAGATGTGTAGGTTAGGGTGGATTGGCCATGCTAAATTGTCCCTTAGTGTCCAAAGATGTACAGGTTAGGTGGATTGGCCATGCTAAATTGTCCCTTAGTATCCAAAGATGTACAGGTTAGGTGGATTGGCCATGCTAAATTGTCCCTTAGTGTCCAAAGATGTGTAGGTTAGGTGGATTGGCCATGCTAAATTGCCCCTTAGTGTCCAAAGATGTGCGGGTTAGGGGGATTGGCCATGCTAAATTGCCCGTTAGTGTCCAAAGATGTGTAGGTTAGGTGGATTGGCCATACTAAATTGCCCCTTAGTGTCCAAAAATGTGTGGATTAGGGGGATTGGCCATGCTAAATTGCCCCTTAGTGTCCAAAGATGTGCAGGTTAGGTGGATTGGCCATGCTAAATTGCCCTTAGTGTCCAAAGATGTGCAGGTTAAGTGGATTGGCCATGCTAAATTGCCCCTTAGTGTCCAAAGATGTGCAGGTTAGGTGGATTGGCCATGCTAAATTGCCCCATAGTGTCCAAAGATGTGCAGGTTAGGTGGATTGGCCATGCTAAATTGCCCCATAGTGTCCAAAGATGTGTAGGTTAGGTGGATTGGCCATGCTAAATTGCCCCTTAGTGTCCAAGATGTGTGGATTAGGTGGATTGGCCATGCTAAATTGCCCCTTAGTGTCCCAGATTCAGGGGAATTCGTGACTAAACGCGTGGGGTTATGGGGTTAGGCTCTGGGTGGGTTACTCCGTTGGAGAGTGAGTGCAGACCCGAGGGGGCCGAGTAGCCTCTTTCTGCGCTCGAGGGATTCCGTGATGGAAAGTGTCGGATAAAGGGCGATGGGGAGGAGGCAGGGGAGAGGAGGGGAGAGCAGGGTTAGAGCAGCCGTGACCTGACCGAATGCTGGAGGGGTCTGCGCGGCAGGAAGAATTCCTGAGCCCGCGGGTCGCTGTCTCGAGTTGGATTTTCTGCCATTTGGGAAAATAAATTCAGTGGGTTCTCTCTTGGCGGAGTTGAACTTGGAGCGAGAGATGGAAATGAGTCCACTTGCGTTTGCTCAGTGTCTTTTCCCCCACCTCCGTTTCACGGCCCCCACAGCTGCTGCAGGGCCCGGCAGCTGTTCGAATCCAACCTCATCGCCGAATATAATTATTCATAAATAAACTTTCCACTCACAACCCTGTCAGTGAAGCGACAACAATGCAAATCAGATGGCTGCTGCGGCCATCTTGTTTGTCACTCCGCCTCCATCCTACCCAACCAGAGCTGGAGGAGGACAGGACGGCGTGTCACTCCGTCCCTGGGTCCCGAGGAGTTCACGGCACGGTGTTCCCTATATCCTGGGCAGAATCCGTACCCCTCCCCCATATCCCCACATATTTTACCCACTAATCCCTCTAACCGACGCATCTCAGCGCACTAAGGGGCAATTTCTTAGCGCGGCCAATCAACCCAACCCAACCCGCGCATCTTTCGGGCCATGGGGGGGGGGTGGAAACGGGAGGAAACCCACGCCGACACGAGGAGGATGTGCAAGCTCCACCCCCACACTGACCGGGAATCGAACCCGTGGCCCCCCGGAGGCGTGAGGCAGCAGTGCTGACCGCCATGCCAACCATGCCACCCACCTTTGCATGGTCGAGGCCTGAATTCTCTCTGGGAATGGTGGGGGGGAGAGGTGGTCACGTTGACATAACATCGCCTGAAGGTGAATGTCTTTCGTGGGTTCGAACCCCACCATAGCAACTGGCTAAAAAAAAAACCCCATCTGCTTCACCAATATCCCTTAGGGAGGGAAATCTGCCCTCCTTACCCCGGTCCAGCCTACATGTGACTCCAGAACCACAGCCAATGTGGTTGGCTCTCAACTGCCCTCTGAAAATGGCGGAGACACTCAGTACAAGGGGCAATTAGGGATGGTCAATAAATGTCGGCCTAGCCAGCGAGGCCTACATCCCATGAAAGAATTTTTTTAGAATGGGGCACACCAGTTGAGCTTAAGTGTTAAAGTTTATTTATTAGCGTCACAAGTAATCTTACATTCACAAAGTCACTGTGAAAATCCCTTTGTCGCCACACCACAGAATTTAGCGCGGCCAATGCAACGGGTTGATCAAGGGAACCTTTCCTCTGCGTGGGGCCCAGTGGTTTTTCTATTCATTAAGGAATGTGAGTGCCACTGGCAAACTTTCTCCTCTGGAGTAAAAATCCAGAACCAGTGCAGTCCAGAACAAATGCTACAACTTTATAAGACCCTGGTCAGACCCCTCTTGGAGTACTGTGCGCAGTTCTGGTCGCCTCACTACAGGAAGGATGTGGAAGCTATTGAGAGGCTACAGAGGAGATTTACAAGGATGTTGCCTGGATTGGGAGGCATGCCTTATGAGGATAGGTTGAGGGAGCTGGGACTCTTCTCCCTGGAGAGACGAAGGATGAGAGGTGACCCGATCGAGGTGTATAAGATGTTGGGAGGTATAGATCGAGTGGATTCTCAGAGGCTATTTCCCAGGGCTGAAATGGTTACTACGAGAGGACACAGGTTTAAGGTGCTGGGGAGGAGGTACAGAGGAGGTGTCAGGGGTACGTTTTGCGCTCAGTGGGTGGTGGGTGAGTAGAGTTGGTGGTGGTGGTGGAGGTGAACTCGATTGGGTCTTTTAAGAGACTTCTGGATGAGTACATGGGACTTAATAGGATCGAGGGTTATAGGTAAGCCTAGTAGTAGGGATATCATGGGCTCAGCTTGTGGGCCGAAGGGCCTGTTTGTGCGGTAGTTTTTCTATGTTCTAAAGGGTCACTCCCTTAAGATTCGAGATAGATCACCTCAGGGCCAAACCTCGAGGCTGGCGTCACGCACAAACTAGGAGCAGGATTGGCTCCTTGAGCCTCCTCTGCATTGGCCGATCTGATTGTGACCTCAAGGCCCCTCCCCCGATAACCTTTCACCTTTCTGTCTCACTCCGCCTTCGAAATGAGACCCTGCTTCCATGACCTTCCGAGGAAGGAGAGTTCCAGACACTCGCCGCCCTCCGAGAGAAAACATTCCATCAAAAATGGAAGCAGGAGGAGGCCATTTGGCCCTTCGAGCCTGCCCCACCATTCATCTTGATCATCACAACCCTGATTTCCCCCCCAATATCCCTCAATCCCTTTAGCCCCAAGAGCGATATCTAATTTCCTCTTGAAATCAAATCTTCTTGAAGTCATCTTCTTGATGACTTTCCATATTCTACACAAAACGACTTAAGATCTAAGACCAGGAGTGGGCCATCAGGCCCCTCGAGCCTGCTCCGCCATTCAATAAGATCATGGCTGATCTTTTCATGGGCTCAGCTCTACTTACCCGCCCTCTCACCATAACCCTTAATTCCTTCACTGTTTCAAAGCCTATCCTTGCCTTAAAAAATGAGGTAGCCTCAACTGGGCAGAGAATTCCAGAGATTCACCACCCTTTGAGTGAAGAAGTTCCTCCTCAACTCCGTTCTAAACCGCCTCCCCTTTATCTTGAGGCTGTGCCCTCTAGTCCTGCTGTCCTTTCTAAGCGGGAAGAATCTCTCTACCTCTACCCTATCCATCCCCTTCATTATCTTATACATCTCCATAAGATCCCCCCTCATCCTTCTAAACTCCAACGAGTACAGACCCAGTCTATTTAGTCTCTCTTCATAGTCTAACCCCCTCAACTCCGGTATCAGCCTAGTAAACCTCCTCTGCACTCCCTCCAAGGCCAAAATATCCTTGCGCAAGTGCGGCGCCCAAAACTGCACACAGTACTCCAGCTGCGGCCTCACCAATGCCCTATACAGCTGCAGCAAGACCTCCCTACTTTTATATTCAATCCCCCTCGCTATGAAGGCCAGCATCCCATTCGCCTTCCTGACCACCTGCTGCACCTGCAAGCTGGGTTTTTGCGACTCATGCACAAGGACCCCCAGGTCCCTCTGCACCGTCGCCTGCTGCAGTTTTTCACCCTTTAAATAGTAATCCCTCCGACTATTATTTCTACCAAAGTGGATAACCTCACACTTGCTAACATTGTACTCCATCTGCCAGGTCCTCGCCCACTCGCTCAGCCTACCCAGATCCCTCTGCAGACTTTCCACACTCTCCGCGCAACTTGCTTTTCCACTTATCTTTGTGTCATCGGCAAATTTCGTCACCCTACACTCAGCCCCCTCCTCCAGATCATCTATGTAAATGGTAGATAGCTGAGTTAACTTGTCTATTCACGGAATACGGGGTCTGCCCCACGATATTAATACCGTGAGTGTACCCCCACTGCCCCCTCCCCACCACCACCACCCTGGCCTAGTAGAGGTACAACTTATCTCATCCCAGTGCCTTCTCGTAGGAGGGAGAGCAGAAGGCTCTTGGAGGGTCAGCCCTGAACCATTGAGACAGGGCTGACAGGGGGTTTACGCCCAGGTTAATCAAAAGCCTGGGGTCACAGAGGAGGCCCGAAGCTGTTTGCCAGTCACCCATTACCAAGCGGAAGTTGACCTCCCCCCGCCCCTCTGAGAACTAACTCCGAAACACCCAAAGAGGAATACCTCACCCCGTAATCTGTAAAAAGTGCGTGCGAAGTGTACAACAGCTCCGAGCGGTTAAATACAAAATAAATCCCTGATACTCTCTCTCGAAAATCAAGACGTAATAATGAGCAAACAGTGGGCAAATTAACTCAGCATGAACGATGGCCCAGTGGTATTATCGCTAGACGATGAATCCAGGGACTCAGCTAATGTTCTGGGGACCCGGGTTCGAATCCCATCCTTGGCAGATGGTGGCATTTGAATTCAATAAAAAATATCTGAAATTAGGAATCTACTGATTGTCGGAAAAACCCATCTGGTTCCCTAATGTCCCTTTAGGGAAGGAAATCTGCCGTCTGGTCTACATGTGACTCCAGAGCCACAGCAATGTGTTTGATTCTCAACTGCCCATGTTCCACAAATTAATTAAAAAAACCCAATAAATCCCTTTTAATATTAACTATTCCCAAATAAACAACATTCTAATGGAATGCTGTTCAAATAAATCCAATTCCCACTCTTAACGAAATAGAATTTAGTCACTCTATAAATTACAACCAGGTTTTGTGTCTTCCAGAATATTCTGGGCCTTCTCTGTTGATTCTTCTGTCTGGAACTTTTTTCTTGTTTGGAATCTTTACAATCTAGATGGTGCTTTCTCTCAGACACAGATGAAGCTACGAGAGCCAGTGTTTCCCTCTCCAGAGAGAGCTGAAAGCTCAAGAGGTATTAGCTCTGGCAGATAGCAGTTGCTCTCTCTCCTTTGCTCCCCCCCCTCTTTTATACCTGTGATGACATATCAATATTATCCACAATCAGATTGGTCCTAGGCTGTCAAAACCATCAGATTTAAATGTAATAGGTTTTTGGTATCTCGGTGCCTGATTCAAATTGATTGGCTAAACTCAAAAGCCTGTTGTCTTGGTAAGAACTGCTGCTTGGCCGTTCGACACAAATATTTCAGTCTGGGCTCTCTGTGTACTCGCATCTTAAATCTCTGAGCGCAGAAAAAGCACTACCTTTTAACGGGACCGTGCGATGCGTTCTCCTATCGCATTTTATAAACACCAAATTCTAACTTCCTACCTCCCCAATTACAATTACTCTCCCCAACACATTTAGCACTTCTGCCTCACAGTTGGCTGGAGCCTGTATTCGATTCACGGCTTGGGTCTCTGTCCATGCAGAGTCTGTACATTCTCCCCGTGTCTGCATGGGTTTCCTCCGGGTGCTGCAGTTTCCTCTCACACTCTAAAGATGTGTAGGTTAGGTGGATTGGCCATGCTAAATTGCCACTTAGTGTCCAAAGATGTGCAGGTTAGGTAGATTGGCCATGCTAAATTGCCCCTTAGTACCCAAAGATGTGTAGGTTAGGTAGATTGGCCATGCTAAATTGCCCCTTAGTATCCAAAGATGTGCAGGTTAGGTAGATTGGCCATGCTAAATTGCCCCTTAGTATCCAAAGGTGTGTAGGTTAGGTAGATTGGCCATGCTAAATTGCCCCTTAGTATCCAAAGATGTGTAGGTTAGGTGGATTGGCCATGCTAAATTGCCCCTTAGTGTCCAAAGATGTGTAGGTTAGATGGATTGGCCATGCTAAATTGCCCCTTAGTATCCAAAGATGTGTAAGTTAGGTGGATTGGCCATGCTAAATTGCCCCTTAGTATCCAAAGATGTGTAGGTTAGGTAGATTGGCCATGCTAAATTGCCCCTTAGTATCCAAAGATGTGTAAGTTAGGTGGATTGGCCATGCTAAATTGCCCCTTAGTATCCAAAGATGTGTAGGTTAGGTAGATTGGCCATGCTAAATTGCCCCTTAGTGTCCAAAGATGTGCAGGTTAGGTGGATTGGCCATGCTAAATTGCCCCTTAGTGTCCAAAGATGTGCAGGTTAGGTGGATTGGCCATGCTAAATTGCCCCTTGGTGTCCAAAGATGTGCAGGTTAGGTAGATTGGCCATGCTAAATTGCCCCTTAGTATCCAAAGATGTGTAGGTTAGGTGGATTGGCCATGCTAAATTGCCCCTTAGTGTCCAAAGATGTGCAGGTTAGGTGGATTGGCCAAGTTAAGTTGCCAATTAATATCATGGGGATTGACAGGGTAAATGATTGGGGTTACAGGGATAGGGCCTGGGTAGGATTGTGGCTGGTACAGACTCAGTGGGCCGAATGGCCTCTTTCTGCACTGCAGGGATTCTAGGAACACGATAGCTTGTCTGGTTGCAGGCAGGCCTGAGCATCAAAGGCCTCAGGCTATTCGCGTTTTGAGTGACACTGACCTCCTCCCACCCCGCACCTCCTCCAACTACACCCCACACCCCTCCCAACCCGGGAGGGGAAAACGGGGCCACAACTGAGAAATAGGTTGTGCGTTTCTCTCTCTCGCTCTCTCGTTGGCACTGAGGACTGAGCCAAAAGGCTGAGATCACACTGCAGGAATTCAGAAGCTGTCTAACAAGTTCTTGGGTACTTTTTGGCATCAGTCAGACCCGGTGGAACGCGCGATGCGTATTAGTCCCTCCGGAAATTCCCAGAGGAAGATGTTCTGTGTTCAACAAAAAGAGGGCCTGTGCCCAGTGAAGGGGGTGGAGATTGGGTGGGGTGGTGCTGGGGGCGGGCAGTGGGGGGAGGGGAGGGGGTCTAACAAGACCTTAGCGCCCTCATACAACAGTCACTGAATGTAAACACACAGGTACAGCAGGCGGTAAAGAAGGCGAGTGTTGTCCTTCATAGCGAGAGGATTTGAGTACAGGGTGTTGGTGTGTCCACACTTGGAGTATTGGGTGCAGTTTTGGCCTCCTTATCCGATGAAGGATGTCCTTGTTATAGAGGGGGCACAGCGAAGGTTTACCAGGCTGATTCCTGGGATGGCGGGTCTGTCATATGAGGAGAGACTAAGTCGGATAGGATTATATTCACTGGAGTTTAGAAGAGTGAGAGGGGATCTGATAGAAACTTACAAAATTCTAACAGGGCAGATTGAGAAAGAATGTTCCTGATGGTGGGGAGAGCCCAGAACTTTTCGATTTGATTTGATTTATTGATCTAGTAACTTACAGTGGACAATATTGTTCCTTGTGGGCTCTATAGACAAAACATACCGTTCATAGAGAAGGAAAGGAGAGGGTGCAGAATGTAGTGTTACAGTCGCAGCTAGGGTGTAGGGAAAGAGTAACTTAATGCGAGGTAAGAACATAAGAACATAAGAAACAGGAGCAGGAGTAGGCCATCTAGCCCTTCGAGCCTGCCCCGCCATTCAATAAGATCATGGCTGATCTGTCGCTGCTCAGTTCCACATTCCCGCCCTCTCCCCATAACCCTTAATCCCCTCTCTTATCAAAAACCCATCAACCCGCTTCTTAAAAATATTTAGCGAGGCAGCCTCCACCACTTCAACGGGCAGAGAATTCCAGAGATTCACCACCCTTTGAGTGAAGAAGTTCCTCCTCAACTCCGTTCTAAACCGCCCCCCACTTTATCTTGAGGCTGTGCCCCCTAGTCCTACTGTCTTTTTTGAGCGGGAAGAGTCTCTCCACCTCTATCCTATCCATCCCATTCATCATCTTATACGTCTCAATGAGATCTCCCCTCATTCTTCTAAACTCTAGCGAGTACAAGCCTAGTTTATTCAGCCTCTCCTCATAGCTCAATCCCCTCAACTCCGGTATCAGCCTAGTAAACCTCCTCTGCACTCCCTCCAAGGCCAAAATATCCTTGCGCAGGTGCGGCGCCCAAAACTGCACACAGTACTCCAGCTGCGGCCTCACCAATGCCCTATACAGCTGCAGCAAGACCTCCCTACTTTTATATTCAATCCCCCTCGCTATGAAGGCCAGCATCCCATTCGCCTTCCTGACCACCTGCTGCACCTGCAGGCTGGGTTTTTGCGACTCATGCACAAGGACCCCGAGGTCCCTCTGCACCGTCGCCTGCTGCAGTTTTTCGCCCCGTAAGTAATAATCCTTCCTACCATTCTTCCTACCAAAGTGGACCACCTCACACTTGCCAACATTAAATTCCATTTGCCATTTCCTGGCCCATTCGCCCAGCCTATCTAGATCCTTCTGCAGACTCTCCACACCCTCCGCACAATTTGCCTTTCCCCCAATCTTGGTGTCATCAGCAAATTTCGACACCCTACACTCGGTTCCCTCCTCCAGATCATCTATATAAATGGTAAATAGCTGAGGCCCCAGCACCGACCAGGTCCATTCAAAAGTCTGACGGCAGCAGGGAAGAAGCTGCTCTTGGTACGTGACCTTAGACTTTTGTATCTTTTTCCCGATGGAAGAAGGTGGGAGAGAGAATGTCCGGGGTCCTTAATAATGCCGGCTGCTTTTCCCCGAGGCAGCGGGAAGTGTAGACAGAGTCAATGGATGGGAGGCTGGTTTGCGTGATAGATTTTGTAGTTCCTTGTGGTCTCGGGCAGAGCAGGAGCCCATACCAAACTGTGATACAACCAGAAAGAATGCTTTCTATGGGGCATCTGTAAAAGTTGGTGGGAGTTGGAGCTGACATGCTGAATTCTCTTAGTCTTCTGCGAAAGGACTAAGGGTCATAGTTTGAGGATAAGGGGTAAACCTTTTAGAACTGAGGGGAGGAGAAATTTCCTTGCCCAGAGGGTGGGGAATGTGTGGGATTCACTCCCACAGAAAGTAGTTGAGGCCAAAATGTTGTGCGATTTCAAGAAGAAATTAGATATCGCTCTGGGGGCGAAAGGGATCGAGGGATATGGGGGGGGGAGAGGGGGGGATCAGGATATTGAATTTGATGATGAGCCATGCTCGTAATGGACGGTGGAGCAGGCTCGAAGGGCCAAATGGCCTCGTCCTGCTTCTAGTTTCTATGTTTCCATGTGTCATAGAATTGGAGAATCTTTCCAGCCATTCAGCACCTCTCGGCGAGAATGATTCACCCAGCGACACTTCCGCTCCTTTCCTCTTACATTCTGTTGCTATTCATTCTCTCGCATCTCTTTTTGCAAGTCCCCACTCAGCCACAGCCAAGCTCTCGGGCAGTACAGTCCCAGCCACCCCCAACGTCATTCAGAAAGATTTTCCCCATCGAGCCACGTTGCTACTCTGTCAACACTACCCCGATGCCTCAGGAAAGCGGCCAGTTTAGCCTCCACCGCAATTTTCTCCACTTTCTCGGTTTCGTTCTCTCTCTCGTCTGTTTTCGATCAGACTTTCTCCTCCTCTGCTCTGCCAACTCTCTCTTCCTCTCTTTAATTCAGCTCCAAAACATCCGCTGACTCTGTCCACAGTTCAGCCTGCCTCGGAAAAAGAGCCAGTGGAAGCAAGTAACCCCCACGCACCCCGGACATTCTCCCCCCACCTTCTTTTGATGGCAAAAAGATAAAAAAGTCTGAAGGTCACGTACAAACCGACTCAAGAAAAGCTTCAGTCCTGCTGGAATCAAGCATATTAGTTATTGTTGTATTAATATCAGTACGGATACAGTCAGTGGCAGTGTGATTTATTGTTGTATTAATATCAGTGCGGATACAGTCAGTGGCAGTGTGATTTATTGTTGTATTAATATCAGTGCGCATACAGTCAGTGGCAGTGTGATTTATTGTTGTATTAATATCAGTGCGGATACAGTCAGTGATAGTGTGATTTATTGTTGTATTAATATCAGTGCGGATACAGTCAGTGATAGTGTGATTTATTGTAGTATTAATATCAGTACGGATACAGTCAGTGATAGTGTGATTTATTGTTGTATTAATATCAGTGCGGATACAGTCAGTGATAGTGTGATTTATTGCTGTATTAATATCAGTGCGGATACAGTCAGTGATAGTGTGATTTATTGTTGTATTAATATCAGTGCGGATACAGTCAGTGACAGTGTGATTTATTGTATTAACATCTGTACGGATACAGTCAGTGGCAGTGTGATTTATTGTTGTATTAATATCAGTACGGATACAGTCAGTGACAGTGTGATTTATTGTTGTATTAATATCAGTGCGGATACAGTCAGTGATAGTGTGATTTATTATTGTATTACCATCAGTACGGATACAGTCAGTGGCAGTGTGATTTATTGTTGTATTAATATCAGTGTGGATACAGTCAGTGACAGTGTGATTTATTGTTGTATTAATATCAGTGCGGATACAGTCGGTGACAGTATGATTTATTGTTGTATTAATATCAGTGTGGATACAGTCAGTGACAGTGTGATTTATTGTTGTATTAATATCAGTGCGGATACAGTCAGTGACAGTGTGATTTATTGTTGTATTAATATCAGTGCGGATACAGTCGGTGACAGTATGATTTATTGTTGTATTAATATCAGTGTGGATACAGTCAGTGACAGTGTGATTTATTGTTGTATTAATATCAGTGCAGATACAGTCAGTGACAATGTGATTTATTGTTGTATTAATATCAGTGCGGATACAGTCAGTGATAGTGTGATTTATTATTGTATTAACATCTGTACGGATACAGTCAGTGGCAGTGTGATTTATTATTGTATTAATATCAGTGCGGATACAGTCGGTGACAGTATGATTTATTGTTGTATTAATATCAGTGGGGATACAGTCGGTGACAGTATGATTTATTGTTGTATTAATATCAGTACGGATACAGTCAGTGGCAGTGTGATTTATTGTTGTATTAACATCAGTACGGATACAGTCAGTGGCAGTGTGATTTATTGTTGTATTAATATCAGTGCGGATACAGTCAGTGACAGTGTGATTTATTGTTGTATTAATATCAGTGCGGATACAGTCGGTGACAGTATGATTTATTGTTGTATTAATATCAGTGGGGATACAGTCAGTGACAGTGTGATTTATTGTTGTATTAATATCAGTGGGGATACAGTCAGTGACAGTGTGATTTATTGTTGTATTAATATCAGTGTGGATACAGTCGGTGACAGTATGATTTATTGTTGTATTAATATCAGTGCGGATACAGTCAGCGACAGTGTGATTTATTGTTGTATTAATATCAGTGTGGATACAGTCAGTGACAGTGTGATTTATTGTTGTATTAATATCAGTGCAGATACAGTCAGTGACAGTGTGATTTATTGTTGTATTAATATCAGTGCGGATACAGTCAGTGATAGTGTGATTTATTGTTGTATTAATATCAGTACAGATACAGTCAGTGAGAGTGTGATTTACTGTTGTATTAATATCAGTACGGATACAGTCAGTGAGAGTGTGATTTATTACTGTATTAACATCAGTACAGATGCAGTCAGTGACAGTGTGATGTATTGTTGTATTAATATCAGTGCGGATACAGTCGGTGACAGTATGATTTATTGTTGTATTAATATCAGTGTGGATACAGTCAGTGACAGTGTGATTTATTGTTGTATTAATATCAGTGCGGATACAGTCAGTGATAGTGTGATTTATTGTTGTATTAATATCAGTGCGGATACAGTCAGTGACAGTGTGATTTATTGTTGTATTAATATCAGTGGGGATACAGTCAGTGATAGTGTGATTTATTGTTGTATTAATATCAGTGCAGATACAGTCAGTGACAGTGTGATTTATTGTTGTATTAATATCAGTGGGGATACAGTCAGTGATAGTGTGATTTATTGCTTTATTAACATCAGAACGGATGCATTCAGTGATTGTGTGATTTATTGTTGTATTAATATCAGTGCGGATACAGTCGGTGACAGTATGATTTATTGTTGTATTAATATCAGTGTGGATACAGTCAGTGACAGTGTGATTTATTGTTGTATTAATATCAGTGCGGATACAGTCAGTGATAGTGTGATTTATTGTTGTATTAATATCAGTGCGGATACAGTCAGTGACAGTGTGATTTATTGTTGTATTAATATCAGTGGGGATACAGTCAGTGATAGTGTGATTTATTGTTGTATTAATATCAGTGCGGATACAGTCAGTGACAGTGTGATTTATTGTTGTATTAATATCAGTGGGGATACAGTCAGTGATAGTGTGATTTATTGTTGTATTAATATCAGTGCAGATACAGTCAGTGACAGTGTGATTTATTGTTGTATTAATATCAGTGTGGATACAGTCAGTGATAGTGTGATTTATTGCTTTATTAACATCAGAACGGATGCATTCAGTGATTGTGTGATTTATTGTTGTACTAACAGCAGTACGGATACAGTCATTGACAGTGTGATTTATTGTTGTATTAATATCAGTGCGGATACTGTCAGTGTCAGTGTGATTTATTGTTGTATTAACATCAGTGCGGATGCAGTCAGTGATAGTGTGATTTATTGTTGTATTAATATCAGTGCGGATACAGTCAGTGGCAGTGTGATTTATTGTTGTATTAATATCAGTACGGATACAGTCAGTGACAGTGTGATTTATTGTTGTATTAATATCAGTGCGGATACAGTCAGTGATAGTGTGATTTATTGTTGTATTAATATCAGTGCGGATACAGTCGGTGACAGTGTGATTTATTGTTGTATTAATATCAGTACAGATACAGTCAGTGATAGTGTGATTTGTTGCTGTATTAATATCAGTATGGATACAGTGTGTTAGTGAGAGAGGAGCTCACATCTGAGAGTGAGAGACACTGTGTGTTAGTGAGAGAGGAGCTGGTACCTGAGAGTGAGAGACGCACTGTGTGTTAGTGAGAGAGGAGCTGATATCTGAGAGTGAGAGACACACTGTGTGTTAGTGAGAGAGGAGCTGGTATCTGAGAATGAGGGACACTGTGTGTTAGTGAGAGCGGAGCTGATATCTGAGAGTGAGAGACACACTGTGCGTTAGTGAGAGAGGAGCTGGTATCTGAGAGTGAGCGACACTGTGTGTTAGTGAGAGTGGAGCTGCTATCTAAGAGTGAGACACACTGTGTGTTAGTGAGAGAGGAGCTGATATCTGAGAGTGAGAGACACTGTGTGTTAGTGAGAGAGGAGCTGCTATCTAAGAGTGAGACACACTGTGTGTTAGTGAGAGAGGAGCTGATATCTGAGAGTGAGAGACACACTGTGTGTTAGTGAGAGAGGAGCTGGTATCTGAGAGTGAGAGACACTGTGTGTTAGTGAGAGAGGAGCTGGTATCTGAGAGTGAGAGACACTGTGTGTTAGTGAGAGAGGAGCTGATATCTGAGAGTGAGAGACACACTGTGTGTTAGTGAGAGAGGAGCTGGTATCTGAGAGTGAGAGACGCACTGTGTGTTAGTGAGAGAGGAGCTGGTATCTGAGAGTGAGAGACACTGTGTGTTAGTGAGAGAGGAGCTGATATCTGAGAGTGAGGGACACTATGTGTTAGTGAGAGAGGAGCTGGTATCTGAGAGTGAGAGACACTGTGTGTTAGTGAGAGAGGAGCTGGTATCTGAGAGTGAGAGACACACTGTGTGTTAGTGAGAGAGGAGCTGGTATCTGAGAGTGAGAGACACTGTGTGTTAGTGAGAGAGGAGCTGGTATCTGAGAGTGAGAGACACACTGTGTGTTAGTGAGAGAGGAGCTGATATCTGAGAGTGAGAGACACACTGTGTGTTAGTGAGAGAGGAGCTGGTATCTGAGAGTGAGACACACTGTGTGTTAGTGAGAGAGGAGCTGGTATCTGAGAGTGAGAGACACTGTGTGTTAGTGAGAGAGGAGCTGGTATCTGAGAGTGAGAGACGCACTGTGTGTTAGTGAGAGAGGAGCTGCTATCTGAGAGTGAGACACACTGTGTGTTAGTGAGAGAGGAGCTGGTATCTGAGAGTGAGAGACACACTGTGTGTTAGTGAGAGAGGAGCTGGTATCTGAGAGTGAGCGACACTGTGTGTTAGTGAGAGAGGAGCTGATATCTGAGAGTGAGAGACACACTGTGTGTTAGTGAGAGAGGAGCTGATATCTGAGAGTGAGAGACACTGTGTGTTAGTGAGAGAGGAGCTGGTATCTGAGAGTGAGAGACGCACTGTGTGTTAGTGAGAGAGGAGCTGGTATCTGAGAGTGAGAGACACTGTGTGTTAGTGAGAGAGGAGCTGGTATCTGAGAGTGAGAGACACACTGTGTGTTAGTGAGAGCGGAGCTGGTATCTGAGAGTGAGGGACACTGTGTGTTAGTGAGAGAGGAGCTGGTATCTGAGAGTGAGAGACACACTGTGTGTTAGTGAGAGAGGAGCTGGTATCTGAGAGTGAGCGACACACTGTGTGTTAGTGAGAGAGGAGCTGGTATCTGAGAGTGAGAGACACACTGTGTGTTAGTGAGAGAGGAGCTGGTATCTGAGAGTGAGACACACTGTGTGTTAGTGAGAGAGGAGCTGGTATCTGAGAGTGAGAGACACTGTGTGTTAGTGAGAGAGGAGCTGGTATCTGAGAGTGAGAGACACTGTGTGTTAGTGAGAGCGGAGCTGGTATCTGAGAGTGAGAGACACTGTGTGTTAGTGAGAGAGGAGCTGGTATCTGAGAGTGAGAGACACACTGTGTGTTAGTGAGAGAGGAGCTGGTATCTGAGAGTGAGCGACACACTGTGTGTTAGTGAGAGAGGAGCTGGTATCTGAGAGTGAGAGACACACTGTGTGTTAGTGAGAGAGGAGCTGGTATCTGAGAGTGAGACACACTGTGTGTTAGTGAGAGAGGAGCTGGTATCTGAGAGTGAGAGACACTGTGTGTTAGTGAGAGAGGAGCTGATATCTGAGAGTGAGGGACACTGTGTGTTAGTGAGAGAGGAGCTGGTATCTGAGATTGCTGGTGAAATGTGAGCCTGTAATTTTTGAATTTCATTCTCTTTGGGAACCACCTGTTTAGTCGAGAGTGCACAGGGGCATTGTGGAAATCTCACTGTCCTCGCGGTTGCCCTCGGTGGGATCCGGAGTTTTTTGCCTGGGTTTTTCACACGGCGCTGTTATCCTGGAGTCGACACTTCCTGCAGAGCTGCCAAGCTTGCAAACTGCTCCTTTCTAACTCCCACTCACAACTGCGTTCTGAGTGCTGTCAGAGAGAAAATCACCAGAAAACTCCGCTGCCCTGGAAATAAAGTTAAATGAAACTGTGTGGGAAGTTGAGGCATTGTAAAAAGGAAGAGGGTTTTGCTGTGTTTCTGGACACGAGCAGACGTGGAAATGGGACTCCTCCTTTGTCCCTTACTAAACCGGCCGAGGGGTATCCCCTGTTCGACACTGGGACATTTCTTCAGTTTTGCACAGACTTTCTGAATATAAACCCCTTCCTTTCCACCATTTCGACCGAACTAAACCTCCCGCATGCAGATCCTGCTCCAATCTCCAACCCCACTCAATTGGAAATCACTTCATGTGATTTATTACCCACCCCTAGACAAGGGGGTGCTGGGCTCCCTTCCTTCCCCTGTAGCAGTCCAGGGGGGGTGCGGTTTAGGTACAGCCCACAGTGCTGTTATAGATGGAGTTATAGAACCCCCACACTTCAGAAAGATGCCATCCTGCCAATCCAGTCTGCACCAACCCTCTGAGAGTTCATCTCACTCCCACCTGCCTTCTCCCCGTCGCTCCACACATTTCCCATGGCCAGTCCCCCAAACTGATACATCAAGAGACACCAAGGAGCAATTTAGCATGGCCAATCTACTTAACCTGTACATCTTTGGACACTAAGGGACAATTTAGCATGGCCAATCCACCTAACCTGCACATCTTGGGACACTAAGGGGCAATTTAGCATGGCCAATCCACCTAACCTACACATCTTTGGACACTAAGGGACAATTTAGCATGGCCAATCCACCTAACCTACACATCTTTGGACACTAAGGGGCAATTTAGCATGGCCAATCCACCTAACCTGCATATCTTTGGACACTAAGGGGCAATTTAGCATGGCCAATCCACCTAACCTGCATATCTTTGGACACTAAGGGGCAATTTAGCATGGCCAATCCACCTAACCTACACATCTTTGGACACTAAGGGACAATTTAGCATGGCCAATCCACCTAACCTGCACATCTTTGGAGATTAAGGGACAATTTAGCATGGCCAATCCACCTAACCTAAATATCTCTGGACTATGGGAGGAAACCAGAGCACCTGGAGGAAACCCACGCAGACACAGGGAGAATGCGTCAACTCCACACAGTCATCCAAGAACGGAATTGAGCCTGTGTCCCTGGCGCTGTGAGGCAGCAATGCTAACCACCGTGCCACCGTGATGCCCCAGTTCCGAGATTTTGACCCAGTGACAGTGAAGGAACGGTGATATATTTTTAAGTCAGGTGAATGGCTTTGAGGGGAACTGCTGCCTTTGTCTTTCGAGGTGGTAGTGGTCCCCGGTTTGGAAGGTGCTGTGTAAGGAGCCTTGGTGAGTTGCTGCAGTGCATCTTGTAGATGGGACACACAACTGCCCCTGTGTGTTGGTGGTGGAGGGGGTGGATGTTTGAGGATGGGGGGGCCAATCGAGTGGGGCTGCTTTGCCTTGGATGGTGTCGAGATTCTTGAGTGTTGTTGGGAGCCAGACAAGTGTGGAATATTCCATCACACTCCTGACTTGTGTCCTTGTAGATGGTGGACAGGCTTTGGGGAGGCAGGAGGTGAGTTATTCAGCAGGTCTGCAGCAACTGTGGAGAAAACCAGAATTAATATTCGAGGATGATGGCCTCTTATTGGAAGTGAAGAAGAGTTAGAAAGGCTTCGAGGAGTTGATAAAGGTGTGGGAGCAGAAGTCAACCCATCGAGTCTGGTCCGCCATTCGATGCAAATGTAACTGATCTGATGTGACAACTCTCAACTTTCCCCCTTATCCCCAACAATCTTCTTGATTTGATTTATTATTGTCACATGTATTGGGATACAGTGAAAAAATACGGTTTCTTGCACGTTGTACAGACAAAGCATACTCTTCCTAGAGAAGGAAAGGAGAGAGTGCAGACCATATTACATAGAAATAGTCATACAGAATCCCAACAGTGCAGAAGGAGACCATTTGGCCCGTCGGGTTTGCACCGACCACAATCCCACCCAGGCCCTATCTCCATAACCCCACATATTCGGAATGGCACGGTGGCACAGTGGGTTAGCACTGCTGCTTCACAGCTCCAGGGTCCTGGGTTCGATTCCCGGCTCAGATCACTGTCTGTGTGGAGTTTGCACATTCTCCTCATGTCTGCGTGGGTTTCCTCTGGGTGCTCCGGTTTCCTCCCACAGTCCAAAGATGTGCGGGTTAGGTTGATTGGCCATGATAAGAAATTGCCCCTTAGTGCCCAGGGATGCTTAGGTTAGCGGGATTAGTGGGTATAATATGCAGGGATATGGGGGTAGGGCCTGGGTGGGATTGTGTTCGGTGCAGACTCGATGGGCCGAAGGGCCTCTTTCTGCACTGTAGGGTTCTATGATTCTATATGTACCCTGCTAATCCCCCTGACACTAGGGTCAATTTAGCATGACACACAGTGGGTTAACACTGCTGCCTCACAACACCAGGAACCCGGGTTCAATTCCAGCCTCGGGTCACTGCCTGTGTGGAGTTTGCACATTCTCCCTGCGTCTGTGTGTTACAGTTATAGCGAGGGTGTAGAGAAAGATCAACTTCATATAAGGTAAGGCCATTCAAAAGTCTGACGGCAGCAGGGAAGAAGCTGTTCTTGAGTTGATTGGTACATGACCTCAGACTTTTGTATCTTTTTCCCAATGGAAGAAGGTAGAAGGGAGAATGTCTGGGGTGCGTGGGATCCTTAATGGGGTCCAATCCACCTAACCTACACATCTTTGGACACTAAGGGGCAATTTAGCATGGCCAATCCACCTAACCTGTACATCTTTGGACACTAAAGGGCAATTTAACATGGCCAATCCACCTAACCTACACATCTTTGGACACTAAGGGGCAATTTAGCATGGCCAATCCACCTAACCTACACATCTTTGGACACTAAGGGGCAATTTAGCATGGCCAATCCACCTAACCTACACATCTTTGGACACTAAGGGGCAATTTAGCATGGCCAATCCACCTAACCTACACATCTTTGGACTCTAAGGGGCAATTTAGCATGGCCAATCCACCTAACCTACACATCTTTGGACACTAAGGGGCAATTTAGCATGGCCAATCCACCTAATCTACACATCTTTGGACACTAAGGGACAATTTAGCATGGCCAATCCACCTAACCTACACATCTTTGGACACTAAGGGACAATTTAGCATGGCCAATCCACCTAACCTACACATCTTTGGACACTAAGGGGCAATTTAGCATGGCCAATCCACCTAACCTACACATCTTTGGACACTAAGGGACAATTTAGCATGGCCAATCCACCTAACCTACACATCTTTGGACACTAAGGGACAATTTAGCATGGCCAATCTACCTAACCTACATATCTTTGGACATTAAGGGACAATTTAGCATGGCCAATCCACCTAACCTACACATCTTTGGACACTAAGGGACAATTTAGCATGGCCAATCCACCTAACCTACACATCTTTGGACACTAAGGGACAATTTAGCATGGCCAATCCACCTAACCTACACATCTTTGGACACTAAGGGGCAATTTAGCATGGCCAATCCACCTAACCTACACATCTTTGGACACTAAGGGACAATTTAGCATGGCCAATCCACCTAACCTACACATCTTTGGACACTAAGGGACAATTTAGCATGGCCAATCTACCTAACCTACATATCTTTGGACATTAAGGGACAATTTAGCATGGCCAATCCACCTAACCTGCACATCTTTGGACTCTAAGGGGCAATTTAGCACAGCCAATCTGCCTAAGCTGCACATCTTTGAACATTAAAGGGCAATTTAGCATGGCCAATCCACCTAACCTGGCTGTCTGCTTTGCCGAGGCAGCGGGAAGTGTAGACAGAGTCAATGGATGGGAGGCTGGTTTGCGTGACGGATTGGGCGACATTCACGACCCTTTGTAGTTTCTTGTGGTCTTGGGCAGAGCAGGAGCCCGGACCGAGCTGTAACTTATGGATGAAAAATCTGCGATAACAGGAGAAAAGTAATAAAAGGGGTGGTCAGCGAGAGAGTGGAAGGCGGGAGAAATGAAAGGACAAAGGATGAAGGGAATGGAAGAAAGAAAGGTCTGGAGAACGTGTGAATGGCTGAGTAAAATGAAAACAAAACCAAAGAGGAAGATGAGAGTGAAATTGAAACCGAAAGTTCCAAAGCAAAACTGTGGGCAGAGGACCTGAGATTGTTGAGCTGAGTAGGTCAAATCTTACGTTCGCTTGGCGGGGAACATTTCTTCCCAGAAGCACGTTAAATAGCATGTGATGATTTTTTTATTTTATTAATTGGTGGAATATTGGCATCTGGCTGGCCAGCATTTAGTGCCTATCCCTAGTTGCTCTACAGCAGTTGAGAGTCAACCCCATCGCAGTGGCTCTGGAGTCACATGTAGGCCAGACCGGGTAAGGACAGCAGATTTCCTTCCCTAAAGGGACATTAGTGAACCAGATGGGTTTTTCCGACAATCAGTAGATTCCTAATTCCAGATATTTTTTATTGAATTCAAATTCCACCATCTGCCGGGGATGGGTTTGAACCAGCATCCCCGGAGCGTTAGCTGGGTTTCTGGGTTAATAGTCTAGCGAGAATGCCACTTGGTCTCGCCAGGAGGAGCACCATTTCTGATGTCATCACACATCCGCGCCATATTACGGACACTGCCTGCAAACGCACATTGGCTACACGCCCACTGACAATGATATGATTGGTTGAGGGGGCTAAACGGCCAACTGACAAGATGGCGTGCGCCCCAATGAAATTTCAAACTCAGCACAAGTGATACCTGGGGGTGAACGTGATGCTGCCAGGGGTTGGGCCTACACTCTGGGGCAATTTTGGAGGCAGGCCCCAGGCATGCTGGTTAGGAAGTTCACTTCATTACCTGGCTACGTTCGGTGGATTGGTCACACTAAATTGCCCCTTAGTGTCCAAAGATGTGCAGATTAGGTGGATTGGCCATGCTAAATTGCCCCTTAGTGTCCAAAGATGTGCAGATTAGGTGGATTGTCCATGCTAAATTGCCCCTTAGTGTCCAAAGATGTACAGGTTATGTGGATTGGCCATGCTAAATTGTCCCTTAGTGTCCAAAGATGTACAGGTTAGGTGGATTGGCCATGCTAAATTACCCCTTAGTGTCCAAAGATGTACAGGTTAGGTGGATTGGCCATGCTAAATTACCCCTTAGTGTCCAAAGATGTGCAGATTAGGTGGATTGGCCATGCTAAATTGCCCCTTAGTGTCCAAAGATGTACAGGTTAGGTGGATTGGCCATGCTAAATTACCCCTTAGTGTCCAAAGATGTGCAGATTAGGTGGATTGGCCATGCTAAATTGCCCCTTAGTGTCCAAAGATGTACAGGTTAGGTGGATTGGCCATGCTAAATTGTCCCTTAGTGTCCAAAGATGTACAGGTTAGGTGGATTGGCCATGCTAAATTACCCCTTAGTGTCCAATGATGTGCAGGTTAGGTGGATTGGCCATGCTAAATTGTCCTTTAGTGTCCAAAGATGTGTAGGTTAGGTGGATTGGCCATGCTAAATTGCCCCTTAGTGTCCAAAGATGTGTAGGTTAGGTGGATTGGCCATGCTAAATTGCCCCTTAGTGTCCAAAGATGTGCAGGTTAGGTGGATTAGCTATGATAAATTGCCTCTTAGTGTTCAAAGATGTGCAGGTTAGGTGGATTGGCCATGCTAAATTGTCCTTTAGTGTCCAAAGATGTGTAGGTTAGGTGGATTGGCCATACTAAATTGCCCCTTAGTGTCCAAAGATGTGTAGGTTAGGTGGATTGGCCATGCTAAATTGCCCCTTAGTGTCCAAAGATGTGTAGGTTAGGTGGATTGGCCATGCTAAATTGTCCCTTAGTGTCCAAAGATGTGCAGGTTAGGTGGATTGGCCATGCTAAATTGCCCCTTAGTGTCCAAAGATGTGCAGGTTAGGTGGATTGGCCATGCTAAATTGTCCCTTAGTGTCCAAAGATGTGTAGGTTAGGTGGATTGGCCATGCTAAATTGCCCCTTAGTGTCCAAAGATGTGCAGGTTAGGTGGATTGGCCATGCTAAATTGTCCTTTAGTGTCCAAAGATGTGTAGGTTAGGTGGATTGGCCATGCTAAATTGTCCCTTAGTGTCCAAAGATGTGTAGGTTAGGTAGATTGGCCATGCTAAATTGCCCCTTAGTGTCCAAAAATGTGCAGGTTAGGTGGATTGGCCATGCTAAATTGTCCCTTAGTGTCCAAAAATGTGCAGGTTAGGTGGATTGGCCATGCTAAATTGACCAAAGCATCAGGGGAATTGGGAGGGTAGATAAATGGGGCTGTGGGGATCGGAGCTGGGGGGGTTTGTGGTTCATGCGGACTCAAAGGGCCAAACCTACGCTGTAGATATTCTGTGATGCAATGTGACAATAATAAATCAAACCAAAAAAGCTTTACAGGATGTGAGGGACAGAAGGCAGGAAGTGTGGGATTATTTGAATATCATCAGCATGTCAAATCGGATGTTTCCTCAGTGGATTTTGAACACCCCCCGCCCCCCCCCCCCCCCCCCCCCAGGTCCAGGTGAACGGAGCAGGGAGGTGGCGTGGGGCGGTGACCTGGCAGAGTTCTCACCCTCGCTTTCAAGGGCAGTGCCCAGCATTCAGCTCAGCACATCGAGTGATCCTGCGTCATCAGAGGCCCTCCCACCTTTTCCTGTGAGTCAGCCTTGTGGTGTCCTGGGTCAGATGGTGGCCATGGGGTTTGGGGTGGGGTGGAGAGGGGGGGGGGGGGGTTGGTGGGGTTGGAAATTCCACCGGTCGCAGGAAGTGACAGAGCAGCACCCTCGCTGCGATCCCTCTAGAATCATCCTGCGAGCGGGAGCAACTCATTCCAGTCCTGAAGAGCCTCCGAGGCCAGGACGCCTCAGTGTTGACTTCACTCAGCGAGTCACCCCAAGGCCCCAGGCTGATGCTAACCCCGGGGGGAGGTGACAGCCTAGTGGCGTTATCACTGGGCTATTAACCCCCCAAATCATTTGGGGTGGCACAGTGGGTGGGCACTGCCGCCTCCCAGCACCAGGGACCCGGCTTCGATTCCCAGCTTGGGGCGCTGTCCCTGCACATTCTCCCCGTGTCTGCGTGGGTTTCCTCCGGGCGCTCCCACGCGGCAGAGAATTAGGTCAAGCGGCCGTGCTGAATTAGCCCTGGGATGTGACCGATCGGAGCAGGGTAACTAAGCAGGGGATAAAGGGCTTGCTTGGACTGTGACGGGCCAAATGGCCTCCTTCTGCACTGTAGGGATTCTATGCCACCAGGGGCCTCAGTTCAAAGGTCACCATGGCAGCTGCCAGCAATCCCAAGTTCAATTAGTAAACCCAGGTTTAGGCTGGAATTTGACACAACACCTTGCCCCCCTACCCCCCCCCGACTCCTGCCTACGTAGGCCCCCCCCCACCCCTCCCCACTGAGTGAAAGGGTGCACACTCGCTTCCCTCGGGGGGGGTCCCGGCCCGTGTTTTTACCCTGAGGTAAGGTGTCAGGTGGAGAGCCTCCAAATACAGGCCGAAAGTGTCCGTGTCTTTTCCTGGCCTCTCCTCGCCACCCCCCCCCCCACCCCCCCCTCTCCGTACCCTCGATAGTTACCCTGGCGGGAGGAGGTTACGGGGAGGCCGGAGCAAACAAGCTTCTATCGAAACGGGAAAGAGGTGCCGGCCTCCTGGAATTCAGGCCCCCAACCCCAGTTCACCAAAGGCTGAAACAAAACTATTCCGTCCATTGTCATGACAACCCATCTGGTTCACCGATTCCAGGGCGGCACCAGGGGTTAGTACTCACAGCGCCAGGGACCTGAGTCCTCTATCTCTCTATCTCCACTGCTTCATTCTCTCTATCTCCACTCCTTCACTCTCTCTATCTCCACTCCTTCACTCTCTCTATCTCCACTCCTTCGCTCTCTCTATCTCCACTCCTTCACTCTCTCTATCTCCACTCCTTCAATCTCTCTATCTCCACTCCTTCACTCTCTCTATCTCCACTCCTTCACTCTCTCTATCTCCACTGCTTCACTCCCTCTATTTCTCTGTCTCCACTCCTTCATTCTCTCTATCCCCACTCCTTCACTCTCTCTATCTCCACTCCT
Organism: Carcharhinus amblyrhynchos; assembly: GCF_965287045.1. Classification (NCBI taxonomy): domain Eukaryota; kingdom Metazoa; phylum Chordata; class Chondrichthyes; order Carcharhiniformes; family Carcharhinidae; genus Carcharhinus; species Carcharhinus amblyrhynchos. The sequence continues at coordinate 14,124 of NW_027650542.1, read as the reverse complement.
TCACTCTCTCTATCTCCACTCCTTCGCTCTCTCTATCTCCACTCCTTCGCTCTCTCTATCTCCACTCCTTCACTCTCTCTACCTCCACTCCTTCACTCTCTCTATCTCCACTCCTTCACTCTCTCTATCTCCACTCCTTCACTCTCTCTATCTCCACTCCTTCGCTCTCTCTATCTCCACTCCTTCACTCTCTCTATCTCCACTGCTTCATTCTCTCTATCTCCACTCCTTCGCTCTCTCTATCTCCACTCCTTCACTCTCTCTATCTCCACTCCTTCACTCTCTCTATCTCCACTCCTTCACTCTCTCTAACTCCACTCCTTCACTCTCTCTATCTGTCTATCCCTATAGATATAGGGAGGTAGGTATGCCTCGAAATGAGGATACTTGGGTGACTGCGAGAGGGGTAAGACGCACTCGGTATGGCCATCCCCTGTGGCCATTCCTCTGTCTAACAAAGTATACCGTTTTGTATATTGTTGGGGGTCAGCGGCGGAGGGTGGGACTTGCCAGGGGTAAGCGATGGGGTACAGGGCTCTGGCACTGAGTCTGTCCCTGTTGCTCAGAAGGGAAGTGGGGGAGATGAGTGGAGCATTAGTCATTCGGGACTCCGCAGTTAGGGGGACAGATAGGAGATTCTGTGGGAATGTTGGTGTGTTGCCTCCCGGGTGCCGGGATTGGTGATGTCTCGGATCGTAGTTTCGGGATCCTTAAGGGGAAGGGGACCGTCCCCAGGTCATGGTACTCCAAGGCATCGAAGACATAGGTGGGCAAAAGGATGGGGATGGAAGGCCAAAATTCAGGGAGTTAGAGTGGAAGCTTAGAGCGAGAACAGACAGAGTTAGACAGTGGGTTCGACATCCCAGCTACACGCCAACAAGGAGAGGACTAGGGAGAGAGAGCAGTTGAACATGTGGCTACAGGAATGGTGCAGGAGGGAGGGATGCAGATACCTGGATAATTGGGGCTCATTCTGGGGTAGGTGGGACCTCTACAAATGGGATGGATTACACCCGAACCAGAGGGGGTACCAATATCCCTGGAGGGGGGTGACAGAATTTGCTAATGCTCTTCGGGAGGGTTTAACCTAATTCAGCAGGGGAATGGGAACCTGGATTGTAGCTCCAGTGGACAGGAGGTTGAGAGCGGCGAGGTCAGTAAGGTTTCAAGGTCGCAGGAGTGTCCTGGCAGAGAGGAAGGTGGTTTGAGGTGTGTCCACATCAATGCCAGGAGCGTCCGGAATAAGGTGGGCGAACTTGCAGCCTGGGTTGGTACCTGGGGCTTTGATGGCGTGGCCATTTCGGAGACATGGATAGAGCAGGGACGGGAATGGTTGTTGCCGGTTCCGGAAGTGTAGATGTTTCAGTAAGAATGGGGAAGGTGGTAGAAGAGGGGGAGGTGTGGCATTGTTACACAGGGACAATATTACGGTGGAGGAAAGGAGATTTGATGAGGACTTGGCTACTGAGGTAGTATGGGCTGAGGTTACAAACAGGAAAGGAGAGGTTTTCTATCGGCCTCTGAAAAGTTCCAGAGATATAGAGGAAAGAATTGCAAAGATGATCCTGGATAGGAGCGAGAGTAACAGGGTAGTGGTTATGGGGGATTTTTAACTTCACAAATATTGACTATAGTTCGAGTGCAGATGGGTCAGTTTTTGTCCAATGTGTGCAGGAGGGTTTCCTGACACAGTGTGTAGATAGGCCAACAAGAGGCGAGGTCACATTGGATTTGGTACTGGCTAATGAACCAGGCCGGGTGTTAGATTTGGAGGTAGGTGAACACTTTGGTGACAGTGACCACAATTCAGTAACGGTGGAAAAGGGTAGGTATATCCCGCAGGGAAAGAGTTATAGCTGGGGGAAAGGAAATTGTGATGCGATTAGGCGAGATTCAGGGTGTGGAAGGAAACTGCAGGGGAACAACTGAAATGTGGAGCTTGTTCAAGGAACAGCTACTGCGGGTCCTTGATAAGTGTGTCCCTGTCAGGCAGGGAGGAAGTGGTCGAGTGAGGGAACCGTGGTTTACTAAAGAAGTTGAATTGCTTGTGAAGAGGGAGGAGGGGACTTACGTCAAGATTAGACGTGAAGGCTCAGTTAGGGCACTTTAGAGTTATAAGTTAGCCAGGAAGGAGCTAAAGAGAGAGCTAAGAAGAGCCAGGAGGGGTCATGAGAAGCCTTTGGCAAGAAGGATCAAGGAAAACCCTAAAGCTTTCTATAGGTATATCAGGAGTAAAACAGTGTCTAGAGTAAGATTAGGGCCAGTCAGGGACAGTAGTGGGAAGTTGAGCGTGGAGCCTGAAGAGATAGGAGAGGCACTAAATGAATATTTTTCATCAGTGTTCACACAGGAAAAAGACAGTGTAGGCGAGGAAAATACTGAGATACAGATTATTAGACTAGACGGGATTGAGGTTCATAAGGGGGAGGTGTTAGCAATTCTGGAAAGTGTGAAAATATTTAAATTCCTTGGGCCGGGTGGGATTTATCCTAAGATTCTCTGGGAGGCTAGGGAGGAGATTATAGAGCCTTTGGCTTTGATCTTTAGGTCATCAATATCTACAGGAATAGTGCCGGAAGACTGGAGGATAGAAAATGTTGTCCCCTTGTTCAGGAAGGGGAGTAGAGACAACCCTGATAATTATAGACCAGTGAGCCTTACTTCTGTTGTGGGCAAAGTTTTGGAAAGGATTATAAGAGATAGGATTTGTAATCATCTAGAAAGGAATAATTTGATTAGGGATAGTCAACACGGTTTTGTGAAGGGTGGGTCGTGCCTCACAAACCTTATTGAGTTCTTTGAGAAGGTGAGCAGAGAGGTGGATGAGGGTAAAGCAGTTGATGTGGTGTATATGGATTTCAGTAAAGTGTTTGATAAGGTTCCCCACGGTAAGCTATTGCAGAAAATATGGAGCCATGGGATTGAGAGTGATTTAGCAGTTTGGGTCAGGAATTGGCTAGCTGTAAGACAGAGGGTGGTGATTGATGGGAAATGTTCATCCTGGAGTTCAGTTACTAGTGGTGTACCGCAGAGATCTGTTTTGGGGCCACTGCTGTTCATCATTTTTATAAATGACCTGGAAGAGGGTATAGAAGGATGGGTTAGTAAATTTGCGGATGACGCTAAAGTCGGAGGAGTTGTGGACAGTGCGGAAGGATGTTACAGAGGGACATAGATAAGCTGCAGAGCTGGGCTGAGAGGTGGCAGATGGAGTTTAATGCAGAAAAGTGTGAGGTGATTCACTTTGGAAGGAGTAACAGGAATACAGAGTACTGGGCTAATGGTAAGTTACTTGGTAGTGTGGATGAGCAGAGAGATATCGGTGTCCATGTGCATAGATCCCTAAAAGCTGGCACCCAGGTTGATAGGGTTGTTAAGAAGGCGTAAGGTGTGTGTTAGCTTTTATTGGTAGAGAGATTGAGTTTCGGAGCCATGAGGTCATGGCGAGCTGTACAAAACTCTGGTGTGGCCGCACTTGGAGTATTGCGTACAGTTCTGGTCGCCGCATTATAGGAAGGATGTGGAGGCATTGGAAAGGGTGCTGAGGAGATTTACCAGGAGGTTGCCTGGTTTGGTGGGGAGGTCTTATGAGGAAAGGCTGAGGGACTTGAGGCTGTTTTCGTTAGAGAGAAGAAGGTTAAGAGGTGACTTAATAGAGGCATACAAGATGATCAGAGGATTAGATAGTGAGAGCCTTTTTCCTCGGATGGAGATGGCTAACACGAGGGGACATAGCTTTAAATTGAGGGGTGATAGATATGGGACTGATGTCAGAGGTAGGTTCTTTACTCAGAGAGTAGTAAGGGCATGGAATGCCCTGCCTGCAACAGTAGTGGACTCACCAACATTAGGGGCATTTAAATGGTCATTGGATAAACATATGGATGATATTGGAATAGTGTAGGTTAGATGGGCTTCAGATTGGTTTCACAGGTCAGCACAACATTGAGGGCCGAAGGGCCTGTACTGCGCTGTAATGTTCTATGTTCCATTCCTTCAGTCTCTCTATCCCCTCTCCTTTACTCTATCTTTCCCCACTCCTTCACTCTCTCTATCTCCACTCCTTCACTCTCTCTATCTCTCCATCCCCACTCCTTCACTCTCGCTATCCCCAATACCTCATCATATTTATTTTAGCTCTGTCACAGTGGGCTTTGTCATTCACTAGCTTTGATTTGATTTATTATTGTCACATGTATTAGTATACAGTGAAAAGTATTGTTTCTTGCGCACTATACAGACAAAGTATACCATTCATAGGGAAGGAAAGGAGAGAGTGTGGAATGTAGTGTTACAGTCATAGCTAGGGTGTAGAGAAAAATTAATACAAGGTAAGTTCATTCAAAAGCCTGACGGCAGCAGGGAAGAAGGTGTTCTTGAGTTGGTTGATACGTGACCTCAGACTTTTGTATATTTTTCTCCATGGAAGAAGGAGAATGTCCAGGGTGGTGGGGGTTGTAATTATACTGGCTGCTTTGCCAAGGCAGCGGGAAGTGTAGACAGAGTCAATGGATGGGAGGCTGGTTTGTGTGATGGATTGGGCTACATTCATGATATTTTGGAGTCCCTTGCAGTTTTGGGCAGAGCAGGAGCCCACAGCAAGCTGTAATACAACCAGAAAGAATGCTCTCTATGGTGTATCTGTAAGAATTGGTGAGAGCAGGAGCCAAATCAAATTTTGTAAAAACAGATGGGTGAGAATTATATTACACGAGCCTGTTCACCGGAAATGGATTGTTCATTTTCCCATGGATGAGGAAAAGATGTGTAGGTTAGGTGGATTGGCCATGCTAAATTGTCCCTTAGTATCCAAAGATGTGCAGGTTAGGTGGATTGGCCATGCTAAATTGCCCCTTAATATCCAAAGATGTGCAGGTTAGGGTGGATTGGCCATGCTAAATTGCCCCTTAGTGTCCAAAGATGTGTAGGTTAGATGGATTGGCCATGCTAAATTGCCCCTTAGTGCCCAAAGATGTGTAGGTTAGGTGGATTGGCCATGCTAAATTGTCCCTTAGTGTCCAAAGATGTGTAGGTTAGGTGGATTGGCCATGCTAAATTGTCCCTTAGTGTCCAAAGATGTGTAGGTTAGGTGGATTGACCATGCTAAATTGCCCCTTAGTGTCCAAAGATGTGTAGGTTAGGTGGATTGACCATGCTAAATTGCCCCTTAGTGTCCAAAGATGTGTAGGTTAGGTGGATTGGCCATGCTAAATTGCCCCTTAGTGTCCAAAGATGTGCAGGTTAGATGGATTGGCCATGCTAAATTGCCCCTTTGTGTCAGGGGGATTAGCTAGGGCAAATGCATGGGGTTGTGGGGATCGGGTCTGGATGGGATTCTGGTCAGTTCAGACCCAATGGGACAAATAGCCTCCTTCTGCACTGTAGGGATCCGATGGTTCTGTGATATCACAGTGACAGGACAATAACTCCAATCAAAATGGACAAATAGATTTGCTGAGGGTTCTTCCACATGGGACAGCCAATAACCCAATGTCCTTCCTTCCTCAGGACTGTCAGAACACTGTGACTACCAAAAACCAGGAAGGTAAGGATTTACACGTGCTGTCCCTCTCTCTCTCTCTCTGCGCTTCCTCCTGTCACCCCAACCATGGTGAGGTATGACTGATATTGGATCAGACACTGTCCTTTCCCCCCCTCTGGGACTGGGTGGGACAGTGGGTCAGACACTGTCCTTTCCCCCCCCTCTGGGACTGGGTGGGACAGTGGGTCAGACACTGTCCTTTCCCCCCCCTCTGGGACTGGGTGGGGCAGTGGGTCAGACACTGTCCTTTCCCCCCCTCTGGGACTGGGTGGGACAGTGGGTCAGACACTGTCCTTTCCCCCCCTCTGGGACTGGGTGGGACAGGGGGTCAGACACTGTCCTTTCCCCCCCTCTGGGACTGGGTGGGACAGTGGGTCAGACACTGTCCTTTCCCCCTCTGGGACTGGGTGGGACAGTGGGTCAGACACTGTCCTTTCCCCCCCTCTGGGACTGGGTGGGACAGTGGGTCAGACACTGTCCTTTCCTCCCCTCTGGGACTGGGTGGGACAGTGGGTCAGACACTGTCCTTTCCTCCCCTCTGGGACTGGGTGGGACAGTGGGTCAGACACTGTCCTTTCCCCCCCTCTGGGACTGGGTGGGACAGTGGGTCAGACCCAAACAGCGTTAGAACAGGAGACATTCTGATTGGCGATCCACTTGAAACAGGGGAGATGCAAAGGTTGATTTGAAGATGATTCGAAAACCATGAACAAGGACAGACAGAAACTTTAAACGTGAATAAAATTCTGGTCTTTATGTCTGAAGGGTGGGAATATAAGTGGGCCAATGTTAGGCTTCAGCTGTCAGTGCTTGGAGAGGCCGCATTGTGAGCCGGTCAAGGCATAGAATAGAATCCTGTCACCATTCGGTCCATCTGGACTGCACTAACTCTCCAAAAGAGCATCTTACCCAGGCCCACCACCCAACCCTATCCCTGTAACCCCACCCATTTCCCAGGGCCAATCCACCTAACCTACGCATCTTTGGACACTAAGGGGCAATTTAGCATGGCCAATCCACCTAACCTACGCATCTTTGGACACTAAGGGGCAATTTAGCATGGCCAATCCACCTAACCTACGCATCTTTGGACACTAAGGGGCAATTTAGCATGGCCAATCCACCTAACCTGCACATCTTTGGACACTAAGGGGCAATTTAGCATGGCCAATCCACCTAACCTACACATCTTTGGATACTAAGGGGCAATTTAGCATGGCCAATCCACCTAACCTGCACATCTTTGGACACTAAGGGGCAATTTAGCATGACCAATCCACCTAACCTGCACATCTTTGGACACTAAGGGGCAATTTAGCATGGCCAATCCACCTAACCTGCACATCTTTGGATACTAAGGGGCAATTTAGCATGACCAATCCACCTAACCTGCACATCTTTGGACACTAAGGGGCAATTTACCATGGCCAATCCATCTAACCCGCACATCTTTGGATACTAAGGGGCAATTTAGCATGGCCAATCCACCCTAACCCGCACATCTTTGGATACTAAGGGGCAATTTAGCATGGCCAATCCACCTAATCTGCACATCTTTGGAGTGTGGGAGGAAACTGGAGCACCCGGAGGAAACCCACGCAGAAAACGTGGAGAACTTGTAGACTCCGCACTGACAGAGACCCGAGGCCGGAATTGAACCCAGGTCTCTGGCGATGTGAGGCAGATATTCTAACCACTGTGCCACCGCGCCAACCTCTAACTGAACAAATTTAACAAGGGCTACAATATTAAAGAAGTGGAATAAATTATGAGAATTTGTGAGTTATTCCACAGAAAGACATTAAATCCCACAATTCCAGTCAATTCTGTCTAAACGTAGAAACTAATTGATTATTAATTTAAAATTGTAAGTTTTCCATCCTCTGTATCTCTGGGATGGTGCTTAGCCATGAATGCTGGTATAGGTTTGAGGGGCTGAATGGCCTTCTCTGTTCCATTGTTTCTGTCCTGTTGCTGCACAGGGTCAGCTGATGCTCCCGTTTCCATGACGATTACTGTCTTTCTCTCATACAGCAAAACAGAACAAGACAGCACCCCAGCCAACAACTTCCTCCCCTCCCTCCAACTGCGAGCCTTCTGTGGCAGGTAAGCTTCATACAACTCACAGAGCATTTTCTATAGTCTTGTTAATTGGTGAATGGCCCCCTCTGGGACTGGGTGGGACAGTGGGTCAGACACTGTCCTTTCCCCGCCTCTGGGACTGGGTGGGACAGTGGGTCAGACACTGTCCTTTCCCCCCCTCTGGGACTGGGTGGGACAGTGGGTCAGACACTGTCCTTTCCCCCCTCTGGGACTGGGTGGGACAGTGGGTCAGACACTGTCCTTTCCCCCCTCTGGGACTGGGTGGGACAGTGGGTCAGACACTGTCCTTTCCCCCCCTCTGGGACTGGGTGGGACAGTGGGTCAGACACTGTCCCTTCCCCCTCTGGGACTGGGTGGGACAGTGGGTCAGACACTGTCCTTTCCCCCCTCTGGGACTGGGTGGGACAGTGGGTCAGACACTGTCCTTTCCCCCCTCTGGGACTGGGTGGGACAGTGGGTCAGACACTGTCCTTTCCCCCCACTCTGGGACTGGGTGGGACAGTGGGTCAGACACTGTCCTTTCCCCCCTCTGGGACTGGGTGGGACAGTGGGTCAGACACTGTCCTTTCCCCCCACTCTGGGACTGGGTGGGACAGTGGGTCAGACACTGTCCTTTCCCCCCTCTGGGACTGGGTGGGACAGTGGGTCAGACACTGTCCTTTCCCCCCACTCTGGGACTGGGTGGGACAGTGGGTCAGACACTGTCCTTTCCCCCCTCTGGGACTGGGTGGGACAGTGGGTCAGACACTGTCCTTTCCCCCCACTCTGGGACTGGGTGGGACAGGGGGTCAGACACTGTCCCTTCCCCCTCTGGGACTGGGTGGGACAGTGGGTCAGACACTGTCCTTTCCCCCACTCTGGGACTGGGTGGGACAGGGGGTCAGACACTGTCCCTTCCCCCTCTGGGACTGGGTGGGACAGTGGGTCAGACACTGTCCTTTCCCCCACTCTGGGACTGGGTGGGACAGGGGGTCAGACACTGTCCCTTCCCCCTCTGGGACTGGGTGGGACAGTGGGTCAGACACTGTCCTTTCCCCCACTCTGGGACTGGGTGGGACAGGGGGTCAGACACTGTCCCTTCCCCCTCTGGGACTGGGTGGGACAGTGGGTCAGACACTGTCCTTTCCCCCCTCTGGGACTGGGTGGGACAGTGGGTCAGACACTGTCCTTTCCCCCCCTCTGGGACTGGGTGGGACAGTGGGTCAGACACTGTCCTTTCCCCCCTCTGGGACTGGGTGGGACAGTGGGTCAGACACTGTCCTTTCCCCCACTCTGGGACTGGGTGGGACAGTGGGTCAGACACTGTCCTTTCACCCCTCTGGGACTGGGTGGGACAGTGGGTCAGACACTGTCCTTTCCTGCTCTGGGACTGGGTGGGACAGTGGGTCAGACACTGTCCTTTCCCCCCTCTGGGACTGGGTGGGACAGTGGGTCAGACACTGTCCTTTCCCCCCTCTGGGACTGGGTGGGACAGTGGGTCAGACACTGTCCTTTCCCCCCCTCTGGGACTGGGTGGGACAGTGGGTCAGACACTGTCCTTTCCCCCCTCTGGGACTGGGTGGGACAGTGGGTCAGACACTGTCCTTTCCCCCCTCTGGGACTGGGTGGGACAGGGGGTCAGACACTGTCCTTTCCCCACACTCTGGGACTGGGTGGGACAGTGGGTCAGACACTGTCCTTTCCCCCTCTGGGACTGGGTGGGACAGTGGGTCAGACACTGTCCTTTCCCCCTCTGGGACTGGGTGGGACAGTGGGTCAGACACTGTCCTTTCACCCCCTCTGGGACTGGGTGGGACAGTGGGTCAGACACTGTCCTTTCACCCCCTCTGGGACTGGGTGGGACAGTGGGTCAGACACTGTCCTTTCACCCCCTCTGGGACTGGGTGGGACAGTGGGTCAGACACTGTCCTTTCCCCCTCTGGGACTTGTGGGACAGTGGGTCAGACACTGTCCTTTCCTGCTCTGGGAGTGAATGAGTACCATTAATGTTATCTCCTCATTCCACCAGTCTCGAGATGGTACATTCATGAGCTAATGAAGGTGAATGGAGTGATAACCAATCTTGTGTGCAGTGGTGCCACTCAGGGGCAGTCATTGGTACTGGATGTTGGAGCGATTTGACATTCGTCACCCATACACTGGGCCACCAAGCTAACCCTGCCACCTCCACCTTTTCAACATAGTGTTATATTCCTTACTCAGTCATCGGCTGACCCTGCTTCGTGTTAAGTCAACCTGTACACTCGACCTCAAGCCTCCCTGTGGTAGCGAGTTCCACATTCTCACCACGCTCTGAACACAGAGATTTCTCCTGAGTTCCTGTCTGATATTAATGGTTCTTATTCCAAATGGGCGAACGATCAAAACTTTCCAGAATCGGAATTCCGTCACCTCCTCCATCCCCTCTTTCCCGCAGAACCGAGTCCCCAACACTCTCAACCGATAAGTCTAACTACTTAGTCAGAGGTGCGGGGGGTGGGGATCGTCCTGGTGCAGGCTGGTGGGCGAGTAGAAGTCGCTTTGACCCACGCACCCAGAACCCGTGGAGGGCAGCACGGTGGCACAGTGGGTTAGCACTGCTGCCTCGCAGCGCCAGGGACCCGGGTTCGATTCCCGGCTTGGGTCACTGTCTGTGCGGGGTCTGCACGTTCTCCCCGTGTCTGCGTGGGTTTCCTCCGGTTTCAAAGAACAAACAAAGAAAATTACAGCACAGGAACAGGCCCTTCGGCCCCGCACCGACCATGCTGCCCCGCTTAACTAAAACCTTCTACCCTTCTGGGGACCATATCCCTCTATTCCCATCCTATTCATGTATTTGTCAAGACGCCCTTTACAAGTCACTATCGTATCTGCGTCCATTAACCCCCCGGCAGCGAGTTCCAGGCACCCACCACCCTCTGTGTAAAAAACTTGCCTCGTACATCTCCTTTAAACCTTGCCCCTCGCACCTTAAACCTGTGCCCCCCCGTGTAATTGACTCTTCCACCCTGGGAAAAACCTTCTGACTGTCCACTCTGTCCGTGCCCCCCATAATCTTGTCGATTTCTATCAGGATATTCTTGTAGACTTCTATTCCTCCCACAGCCCAAAAGACGTGCTGGTTAGAGCGCTCTGGCCATGCTAAATTCTCCCTCGGCGTACCCGGAGAGGCGCCAGAGTGTAGAACCAGGGGACTTCCACAGTAACTTCATTGCAGTGTTAATGTAAGCCTACTTGATACAATGATAAATGAATTAACAAGCCCACCTCCGTTCACAATGATCATATTGCGAATGAGATTAGTGCAGGCAATGTACTATACAGTTTAGTTGGACACAAAGAGATTGGGTATGACCAGGATGTGGATGCTTATTCAATATTCCATCGCTCTCTCCTTCCTCTCTCTGTTTTACATCTCCTTTTTTCCGTTTTTCTCCTTCCCTCCCTCATGCTTTAGCCCACACAGAGCCGACCATTCTCACCCACCCCTCCTTTCTAACCCCATGTAATGTCTCATGTTTCCACAACTGGGGAGCACTTCCTGAACAATCTGAGTGTGAGGATAATTACACAGGCCATCGGCCTAGGGTCATTGAATCGCGCAGTCCCTACAGGAGGAGGCCATTCAGCCCATCGAGCCTGAACCCAGAACAATCCCAACCAGGTCCTATCCCTGTAGCCCCTCACATTTACCCTGCTAGTCACCCTCACACTAAGGGGCAATTTAGCATGGCCAACCCCCTAACATACACATCTTAGGACACTAAGGGGCAATTTAGCATGGCCAATCCACCTAACCTGCACATCTTTGGACACTAAGGGGTAATTTAGCATGGCCAACCCACCTAACCTGCACATCTTTGGACACTAAGGGGCAATTTAGCATGGCCAACCCACCTAACCTACACATCTTTGGACACTAAGGGGTAATTTAGCATGGCCAATCCAACTAACCTACACATTTTTGGACACTAAGGGGTAATTTAGCATGGCCAATCCACCTAACCTACACATCTTTGGACACTAAGGGGCAATTTAGCATGGCCAATCCACCTAACCTGCACATCTTTGGACACTAAGGGGCAATTTAGCATGGCCAATCCCCCTAACCTACACATCTTTGGACACGAAGGGGCAATTTAGCATGGCCAATCCCCCTAACCTACACATCTTTGGACACTAAGGGGCAATTTAGCATGGCCAATCCCCCTAACCTACACATCTTTGGACACTAAGGGGCAATTTAGCATGGCCAATCCCCCTAACCTGCACATCTTTGGACACTAAGGGGTAATTTAGCATGGCCAATCCAACTAACCTACACATTTTTGGACACTAAGGGGTAATTTAGCATGGCCAATCCACCTAACCTACACATCTTTGGACACTAAGGGGCAATTTAGCATGGCCAATCCACCTAACCTACACATCTTTGGACACTAAGGGGTAATTTAGCATGGCCAATCCAACTAACCTACACATTTTTGGACACTAAGGGGTAATTTAGCATGGCCAATCCACCTAACCAACACATCTTTGGACACTAAGGGGCAATTTAGCATGGCCAATCCACCTAACCTACACATCTTTGGACACTAAGGGGCAATTTAGCATGGCCAATCCACCTAACCTGCACATCTTTGGACACTAAGGGGCAATTTAGCATGGCCAATCCCCCTAACCTACACATCTTTGGACACGAAGGGGCAATTTAGCATGACCAATCCACCTAACCTACACATCTTTGGACACTAAGGGGTAATTTAGCATGGCCAATCCACCTAACCTACACATCTTTGGACACTAAGGGGTAATTTAGCATGGCCAATCCAACTAACCTACACATTTTTGGACACTAAGGGGTAATTTAGCATGGCCAATCCACCTAACCTACACATCTTTGGACACTAAGGGGTAATTTAGCATGGCCAATCCAACTAACCTACACATTTTTGGACACTAAGGGGCAATTTAGCATGGCCAATCCACCTAACCTGCACATCTTTGGACACTAAGGGGCAGTTTAGCATGGCCAATCCACCTAACCTGCACATCTTTGGACACTAAGGGGTAATTTAGCATGGCCAATCCAACTAACCTACACATTTTTGGACACTAAGGGGCAATTTAGCATGGCCAATCCACCTAACCTGCACATCTTTGGACACTAAGGGGCAATTTAGCATGACCAATCCACCTAACCTACACATCTTTGGACAATGGGAGGAAACTGGAGAACCCGGAGGAAACCCACACAGACACGGGGAGAATGTGCAAACACCACACTAACAGTGACCTAAGCAGGGAATTTGAACCCGGGTCCCTGGCGCTTTGAGGCAACAGTGCAAACCACAGTGCCCCCTAAAGGACTGAGGACAATTAACAAGGACAATTAACAATATTGGAAAAGTAGAATAAAATCTGAGGATTTGTGATTTATTCAAGAGAAAAAGATTAATTCACAAAATATCCACACACTTCTGTCCAAATGGTGAAATTGCAGAGTTAAAGAGAGGCTTGAAAAATCTGAGTTAATCTCACGTTGTTTAGCACTGTATTCATTATTGCTTTCGAGAAATCAACTGCTAAAATGTGATAACATTATTAACTAATTAATCCCCACACAGATCAGCGTGGATTTGCAGATGAGAAATGTAAACCAACATTACCAATCGCTCATATCGTAGGTAAGTATCATGCTCTGAAAGAATAATTCTGTAATCACAAACACATTTTGTGTGTCTCTCACTCTCAGATACCAGCTCCTCTCTCACTAACACACAGTGTCTCTCACTCTCAGATACCAGCTCCTCTCTCACTAACACACAGTGTCTCTCACTCTCAGATATCAGCTCCCCTCTCACTAACACACAGTGTGTCTCACTCTCAGATATCAGCTCCTCTCTCACTAACACACAGTGTCTCTCACTCTCAGATACCAGCTCCTCTCTCACTAACACACAGTGTCTCTCACTCTCAGATACCAGCTCCTCTCTCACTAACACACAGTGTCTCTCACTCTCAGATAGCAGCTCCTCTCTCACTAACACACAGTGTCTCTCACTCTCAGATAGCAGCTCCTCTCTCACTAACACACAGTGTCTCTCACTCTCAGATACCAGCTCCTCTCTCACTAACACACAGTGTCTCTCACTCTCAGATAGCAGCTCCTCTCTCACTAACACACAGTGTCTCTCACTCTCAGATATCAGCTCCCCTCTCACTAACACACAGTGTCTCTCACTCTCAGATATCATCTCCTCTCTCACTAACACACAGTGTCTCTCACTCTCAGATATCAGCTCCCCTCTCACTAACACACAGTGTCTCTCACTCTCAGATACCAGCTCCTCTCTCACTAACACACAGTGTCTCTCACTCTCAGATAGCAGCTCCTCTCTCACTAACACACAGTGTCTCTCACTCTCAGATAGCAGCTCCTCTCTCACTAACACACAGTGTCTCTCACTCTCAGATACCAGCTCCTCTCTCACTAACAC
>NW_027650541.1:0-68488 GCF_965287045.1 Carcharhinus amblyrhynchos | reverse complement strand
GAGTTGGGGGGGAGAGGAGTTGGGGGGGGAGAGGAGTTGGGGGGGAGAGGAGTTGGGGGGGGGGAGAGGAGTTGGGGGGGGAGAGGAGTTGGGGGGGGGGGGAGAGGAGTTGGGGGGGGGAGAGGAGCGGGGGGGGAGTGGGTGGAAGAGGACGAGCGGGGTGGAAGAGGACGAGCGGGGAGGGAGGGGGAGGAGCGGGGAGGGAGGGGGAGGAGCAGGGAGGGAGGGGGAGGAGCGGGGAGGGAGGGGGAGGAGCGGGGAGGGAGGGGGTAGATGGAGCCTTCCAGATAATATCTCATCTGAAAGCCAGCGTAATTCAAGGGAATGCACGTGGTTTAAAATCATTTCAAAGCAAAGCAAGAGCAGAGTGGCACGTTCCGACATTACAATAAATATATCCCCAAAGCCCACCCGCGGATATTGAGAAGGGCATACCCAACGTCGGTCTCTTCTCACATTCCCGGCCCGGGCGAGACGTCTCAAACACCCTCACCATCTTGTCAAAACCACAGAAGAGCTGATTGCCGTCAGGCGTGAAGCAGAGAGAGTGCGCGGACGTCAGCTCATCCTGTGAATAAAGACATGCCCCACTTAGCGACGGACGTTATCTCCGGGGGTCGATTCCCTACACTGTCTGAATCTAACCCCACCCCTCTGTGCCTTCGTCAGCTCCAGACCCGCCTTCCACAACCCTAAAACTCATCCAAACCTCTGCTGCTGGCATCCGAACATCCAGTCCGTTCACCCCTCCGCCCCTTGTGCACGCAAACTCACGCTGGCTCCTGATCCAAAAATACCTCGACATTAAACTCCTTACCCTTTGTTTTCACACCACTCCTGTCTCTGTAACCTCCTCCTCCAAGATCTCTCTGTGCACGTCCAGTTCCAGCCTCTTGACATCCCTGATTATAAATCGCTCCATCGGCCCCTGTGTCTTCCACTACTGAGACCCCAAGTTCTGGAATTCACTCCTTAAACTTCTCAGCTTCTCCCCGTCCATCGAGACCCTCCTTACGACCTATGTTTTCTCCCAGACGTCTTGTCACTTGCCCGAATTCCCCTTCGGTCACTGATTTTGTTTCAGTCAGAGCTCCTTGGAGCGCATCATCTGTGGACCCCTTTACCCCCTCCCAACTGCCCCCCTTCTTATCCCTTCGCCTAACTGTCCCCCTCCCTACTGCCCCCCTTACCCGCCCCGCTATTGCCCCCCCTTATCCCTTCACCCGACTGTCCCCCTCGCTACTGCCCCTTTATCCCCTCTCCCTACTGCCCCCCTTACCCCCCTCCCTATTGCCCCCCCATCCCTTCACCCAACTATCCCCCTCCCTACTGCCCCTCTTACCCCCTCTCCTTACTGCCCCCTTATCCCTTCACTGTCCCCCTCCCTACTGCCCCATTACTCCCCTAATGCCCCCTTACCCCTTCACTGTCCCCCTCCCTACTGCCCTCCTTATCCCCTCTCCCAACTGCCCCCTTATTCCCCCTCCTGACCCCTGCCCTGACTGCCCCCCCCACCCTCCTGACTGCCCCCCTTACCCCCTCTCCCGACTGTCCCCCTTACCCATCTCTCAACTGACCCCCCCTTCCCGTCTCCTGACTGCACCTCTTACCCCCCTCCCAACTGACCCCCCCACCCCCTCTCCAGACTGCCCCCACCTTACTGCCCCCCCGCTTACCTCCTTCCCCATGCCAGCTATCCAAGAGGAATCACAGAGGAACCTGATACCGCATTCACTAAGCATGTGACCAGGCTGAAATCCCTCCTCCAAACTCTTGGCCAGAATCACTGACCGTCCCCACCCCCAAGCTGGCATCACCCCCTGGCCCTAGGATTCAGCCCGGTAAATTGGCTGGATAAATGTATCTGGATGGGTGCTTGATGGAAGAACACTGCAGCAGGTTCCGCCAGTCCTGCGTTTGGACTCACCAGGTGATTGTAAGGCCTGAAGGTCGCCCGCAGATCTCCATAGAAGGCATCCCAGATGTGAATGGGGTTGTCGCGGCTGCTGCTGGCCAGGCTGTGAAAGGAAGGGTGGAGTTTAGAAGCTTGGCTCTGGACGCCCTCTGTGCCTCAGCTTTCAGCTGCCCTCTGTGCCTCAGCTTTCAGCGGCTGTGCGGATTCACTCACTCTGACACACTGGCCAGAAAACTAAAGAATCCACAAGTGAAGAGTGAGACTGTGCAAAGCAGGGTTTACTCTGCTGTATAAATACTTTCAAAACATCTGCAAGTACTAGAGCTTGAGCAATATCACACAAATATATACAGCACAGAAAGAGGCCATTCAGCCCAACTATTCAAAAGAAATCCAGTTAGCCTCCCACTCTTGCTCCATCACCCTGTAACTTGAAATTAAATCCACAACTATTTATCCAGCTCCCTTTTGAAAGTGGCTATTGTATGATGCATTGCAAATCCGAAAGGTGGTGTGGAAATGTTATTCCTCATGTCACCAATTTTGCCAAGCACCTCAAATCTATGCCCCCTGGATGTCCACCCTTCAGCCACTGGGAACCATTTCTCTTTCTTTCTACCTTTCGTTAAAATTTTATATTAGTCACAGGTATTAACAGTGCAATGAAGTTACTGTGAAAATCCCCTGGTCGTCTGTTTTGTGTTTGTCAGTGTTATCCAAAACTCTGGTGCCGTTTTGGGGAACACTGAGGGAGAATTTAGCACCTAACCAGCATGTCTTTCGGACTGTGGGAGGAAACTGGAGCACCCGGAAATAAACTCATGTAGACACGGGGAGACTGTGCAAAATCCACAGACTCTGACCCAAGCCAGGAATCAAACTCGGTCCCATGCACATGCTCTCACACACACGCATGCACACACACACACACACATGCACACACACACACACACGCACACGCACACACACGCACACACACACACACGCACACACACACACACGCACACACACACACACACGCACACACACACACACGCACACACGCACACACACGCACGCACACACACACACTTCTCCACGTCAACACTGTGATAGTGGAGTCGGACACTTTAGGAACTTTCAAGTGGTTACTGGATAGGCATATGGACCACTCCAGAATTATAGGGAGGGGATAACTTGATCTTGGGTTTGGACGTAGCTCGGCACAACACTGAGGGCCGAAGGGCCTGTACTGTGCTGTAATGTTCTATGTTCTAACATCAGCAAAGTGAGAGGATGGGTTAGTGATGTTGCTGATGTGTGTTTCACAAGCATTCCCAGCATTTAGGTTGGGAAGGTTTAATCGAGATGATCGACACGACGAGGGGTTTTGATTGAGTAAAGAAGAAGAAACTGTTCCCACTGGCAGCAGGGTTAGTAGACAAACGACTCACGCATAATCAAGATCCCATGCACCCCGGACATTCTCTCTTCCACCTTCTTCCGTCAGGAAAAAGATACAAAAGTCTGAGGTCACACACCAACTGACCCGAGAACAGCTTCTTCCCTGCTGCTGTCAGACTTTTGAATGGACCTACCTCGCATTAAGCTGATCTTTCTCTACACCCTGGCTGTGACTGTAACACTACATTCTGCACTCTCTCCTTTCCTTCTCTATGAACGGTATGCTTTGTCGGTATAGCACGCAAGAAACAATACTTTTCACTGTATCCCAATACATGTGACAACAATAAATCAAATCAAATCCTTCTCCCCTGTGTACTCTATGAACGGTATGCTTTGTCTGTATAGTGCGCAAGAAACAATATTTTTCACTGCATGTTAATACATGTGACAATAATAAATCAAATCAAGTAAACAAAACACAAAACAGCCAGAGGGGGGAGAAGGCGGCAGTACAGGCAGCACGGTGGCACAGTGGTTAGCACTGCTACTCACAGCTCCAGAGACCCGGGTTCAATTCCCAGCTTGGGTTACTGTGTGTGTGGAGTTTGAGCATTCTCCCCGTGTCTGCGTGGGTTTCCTCTGGGTGCTGTCACGTCCAACGACATGCGGGATAGTGGACTGGCCATGCTAAATTGACCCTTAGGGTCAGGGAGGGATTAGCTATGGTAAATGCATGGGGTTATGCAGATAGGGCCGGTGGGATTGTGGTCGGTGCAGACTTGATGGGCTGAATGGCCTCCTTCTGCACTGTAGGGATTCCAAGATTCTAAGGTGACATTTTAAATATTCACCAAGCGAGGTTTTGATCTGAGCAGGACAGTGGAAGGGCACTCAATTGTCATCCCACATAGGAATTGGGTAAATACCTGAAAAGGACAATTTTGAGGGTTATGAGGAGTGGGACTAATTGGATTGCACTTTCATGGAGTAGGAGCTGAAAAGCAGAATGGCCTCCTGTGCTGTACCCTTGAAAGACCAGAAGATCTCCCTCATTTCAGGAGAAACCTGGTCTGTGCTTTAACGACTCACGGATACTAAGAGAGTGTGACATTTTGACACAGTGGAGCAGAGCGAACCCGCATTTTCTAATTAGTAACAGCAAGAGTGAGTGCTCCTGATTGTGGGTCGAGGGTGGCCGGGGTGCGGCTGGGAATTGAGTTTTAGGGGCCCAAGGAAATTTCAAGCAAAATGTACAGGAATATACAGTAATATCTGCACTTACAAACAACCAGCACTTACAAACAGGTCTCAGGAGCCATGGAGGTCATGGCTGGGTACCAGCAGTAATCATATATGGTATCTCCCTCAGACATACGCAACACCGCACTCTGTAAATTCAAAGGCAAGAGGTGAGGTCAACAGAAAAAGAACCGGAGGCGAGACGAGGAGAACTAATTCTTCATTTCACATGGCAATTTGTTATGGTCTGGAAGGCTCTGCCTGAAGGGACAGTGGAAGCAGATTCCACAGATCCCTTGACAAAGGGATTGGATAAGTACTTTAAGGAAAAATATTTGCGGGGCTAACAATCTGGGTGGGAGTGGGACTAATTAGGAGGCTCTTTAATAGAGCCAACTCAGGCTCTAAGAGGGCAAATGACATCCTTGCATTTAAATAGCAATTTAAATCTTCTAAAATGTCAGTGTTTCATAAGCGTGTTACCAAAAAGGATTTGACATCTAACTATGAGGGCGGCACAGTGGTTAGCACTGCTGCCTCACAGCATCAGAGATCCAGGTTCAATTCTGGCCTCGGGTCACTGTCTTTGTGGAGTCTGTACGGGTTTCCTCTGGGTGCTCCAGTTTCCTCCCACAGTCCAAAAGATGTGCGGGTTAGGTTGATTGGCCGTGCCTTGGTGTCAAGGGGATTAGAAGGATAAATATGTGGGGTTATGGGCATAGGACCTGAGTCGGATTCTGGTCTGTGCAGACTCAATGAGCCAACTGGCCTCCTTCTGCACTATAAAGATTCTATGATTTCAGAGGGCATTTAAGAATCAACCGCATTGCTGTGACTCTGGAGTCAAATGGAGGCCAGACTGGGCAAGGACAACAGATTTCCTTCCCTAGAGGGGACATTAGTGAACTAGATTTCTTTTTTAAATGACATGGTCATCTTCCAATTCCAGATTTTTATTGAATTCAAATTTCACCAAAAGCCATGGTGGGATTTGAATCCAGGTCCCCAGAGCTCTCTGCATTAGTAGACCAATGACAATACCACTACGCCATTGCCTCCCCAGTTACCACTCTATCAAGCAATCTGGCAGAAACAAGGTTACTTACTCACTAGTTAACACCTCGTTTAGATGCACTGCATTCGGAAGCAGCCTGGTTTGGTGTCTCCAATGGTAAAATGCATAGCGTCATTGGGTTTACAGCTTGGAAACAGGCCCTTTGGTCCAACTTGTCCATGTCACCTTTTTTTAACCACTTAGCTAGTTCCAATTGCCCATGTTTGGCCCATATCCCTCTATGCCCAGCTTACCCATGTAATTGCCTAAATGCTTTTAAAAAGACAAAATTGTACCTGCCTCCAGTACTGCCTCTGGCAGCTCATTCCAGACACTCCCCACCCTCCGTGTGAAAAAAACTGACCCTCTGGCCTCTTTTGCATCTCTCCCCTCTCACCTTAAACCTATGCCCTCTAGTTTTAGACTCCCCTACCTTTGGGAACAGATGTTGACTATCTACCTTATCCATTCCCCTCATCAGTGACTTAGGTAAAGGGAGTAAAGACATGGTAGTTAAACCTGCAGATGACGCAAAGATAGGTAGCAAAGTATGTGCAAACAGGACATATGGAGGATGCAGACCAATGGAGAAGGATGCAGACCGATGGAGATAGGTAGAGTAAATGGGCCAGAACATGGCAGATTTTTAAAGTTTATTTATTATTGTCACAAGTAGGCTTACATTAACACTGTGATGACGTTACTGTGAAAATCCCCTGGTTGCCACACTTGTATGTCTGTTTGAGTACACTGAGGGAGATTTAGCATGGCCAAAGCACCTAACTAGTATGTCATTTGTAACGTGGGAGGAAATAGGAGAACCCAGATGAAACCCACACAGACATGGGGAGAACGTGCAGACTCCGCATAATTACCCAAGCGGGTAATCTAACACAGGTCCCTGGCGCTGTGAGGCAGCAGTGCTAATTATTGGGCCACTGTGCTGCCTGGAGTATAATATGGGAAAATATGAAGTTGTTTACTTGGCAGCAAGAGTAGTGGGACTAGGCAAAAAATGGTTCGGCACAGACAAGAAAGGCCAAAAAGCCTGTTTCTGAGCTGTAATTTTCTATTACACAGAGGCACAGTGGTTAGCACTGTTGCTTCACAGCGCCAGGGACCCAGGTTTGGTTCCTGGCTTGGGCCTCTGTCTGTGTGTTTGCATGTTCTCTCTGTGTCCGCATGGGTTTCATCCAGGTGCTCCAGTTTCCTCCCACAGTTTGAAAGACATGATGGTTAGAGTGCATTGACCCGAACAGGTACCGGACTGTGGCGACTAGGGGAATTTCACTGTAACTTTATTGCAATGTTAATGTAAGCCTTACTTGTGACTAATGAATAAACTTTCATTTTATCGACCTCTATAAGATTACCCTTAAGCCTCCTACGCTCCAGGGAAAAAAAAGTCCCAGTCTTTCCAACCTCTCCTTATATCTCAAAACATCATTTTACAACACTTGGCAGTTTGTATACAACTTAGCAACTCCCACATGCAGACAGGGGCTGGTACGGGAGTGGCTATCTCCTGAGTCAGAGTGTGCTCGGAATCCTAACAGGAAAGTGCCTGCTGCCAGTAAGCACGGCAGCAGCAGTGAAACTCCCTGTGGATTTTTCTATGGCAGTCAACAATAACTAAAGCCATTGCACAGAGCAGGCACAGTCAGATCCACTGGAAACAAAAACAAAAAATGCTGGGAAATCGGGCAGCATCTCCTGGACAGAGAATAGTGCCAAGGTTTCATAGAAACTAGAAGCAGGAGGAGGCCATCTGGCTCTTCGAGTCTGCTCCGCCATTCGTTATGATCATGATCAATATCTTGCTCCCACCTTTTCCCCGCCCCCCCCCATATCCCTTTAGACCCAAGAGTTATATCTAGTTCCTTCTTGAAGTCAGACAACGTTTTGGCCTCAACTACTTTCTGTGAGAGTGAAATCCAAACATTCGCCACCCTCTGGGTGAAGAAATTTCTCCTCACCTCAGTTTAGCTTCATTTTGTGCCTTGATGGCCCTTCGTCTGGCTCTGACGAAGGGTCATCCAGACTTGAAACGTTGGCTCTATTCTCTCCCCACAGATGCTGTCAGACCCGCTGAGATTTTCCAGCATAAGTCAATAAGACATGCTTGTGTTGAACCCAATTCAGTTCCCAGTACATCAACGCAGGAAAAGGAGTGACTCAGAAAGCTTATTTAAATATACAAACAACTTAAACAAATCTGCTTTATTAGAAGTCACATTTCATTGGCTGTGGGATGCTTTCAGTTGCTCTGAAATCTCAGAGCTGTTTCAGAGTTCTACAGAGGTGGCTACAACTCATCTTTCATTCCCACACCCTGCAGTATAAATATCTCCCCTTCATCTGACCCTCTGACAAAGGGTCATCTGAACTCAAAGCGTCAGTTCTTTGCTCTCTGCACAAATGCTTTGGTTTCAGATTCCAGCATCCGCAATATTTTGCTTTCACCATTGTAGACAAGCCTGGAAGAAAAGCAGGGCAGAATGCTGGAACCTGGCTGCCGAGCAACATTCCAATGGGGAGGCGATGGCCTAGTGATGTTATCACTGGAATATTAATCCAGAAACTCAGCTAATGTTCTGGGGGACCCAGGTTTAAATCCCACCACGGCAGATGGTGGAATCTGAATTCAATGAAACATACCTGGAATTAAGAATCTACTGATGACCCATTGTTGGAAAAGCCCATCTGGTTCACTAATGTCCCTTAGGGAAGGAAATCTGCCGTCCTTACCTGGTCTGGCCAGAACCACAGCAATGTGGTTGACTCTCAACTGCCGTCCAAAGACAACTAGGAATGGGCAATAAATGCTGGCCCAGCCAGCGACGCCCATGTCCCACAAACAAATAAATTATAAAGAAAATTCACTGTGGATGAATTGTTGCTCTGGGCAAAAGTGCCTGAAAGGCTGCTGGATCTAAACCACTCTCTGGCAGAGAGCTGGCAGGAGGGGAGCAAATGTGGGATCAGGGTGGGGCAAATCCACTTTTTGTTTCTTTCTCATCCTCCGATTACATGTGAAAGACACAAACGGCACAGGGGAAAGGAAGCAGGTACCATTTCGGCAGGCTCATCCCACTCCCTGCTATACAGCTCTGAGGGGAGGTTGAAGATCCGCAGAGTGTTGTCTGCGCTGTTGGTCAGAATGCAGGAACCGTCCGGAGCCCTGGGACAGAAAGACAAGCACACAAAGCGAGACAAGTCAATAAGACATGCTTGTGTTGAACCCAATTCAGTTCCCAGCACATCAACGCAGGAAAAGGAGTGACTCAGAAAGCTTATTTAAATATACAAACAACTTAAACAAATCTACTTTATTAGAAGTCACATTTCATTGGCTGTGGGATGCTTTCAGTTGCTCTGAAATCTCAGAGCTGTTTCAGAGTTCTACGGAGGTGGCTACAACTCATCTTTCATTCCCACACCCTGCAATATAAATATCTCCCCTTCATCTGACCCTCTGACAAAGGGTCATCTGAACTCAAAGCGTCAGTTCTTTGCTCTCTGTGCAGATGCTGCCAGACCTGCTGAGACTTTCCAGTATTTTCTCTTCTGGGTACAGAAGGAGGCCATTCAACTCACTGTGTTTGCACTGGCTCTCCAGATAAGCAATTCCTCTCGTGCCAACTTCTCCCCACAACCCTACACGTTCTTCCTTTTCAGATACTCCAATTCCTACTGGGATGCCTTGCTTGAAGCTGCCTCCACCATACTCTCAGGCAGCACAGTCCAGCTCCTTACCATTCACTGGGTGAAAAAGGCTTCCAGTGTCACTAATGAGTATCAATCTTGTGCCTGTTCATGCTCCATCCTTCTCTCAGTGGGAACAGTTTTCCTCTATCTACTCTGTCCAGATCCTTTGTGAGTTTGATCGCCTCGATCAAATCTCCTCCCAACCTGCTGTCCTTCCAGGAAGAAAGTCCAATCTATCCACAGGACTGAAGCCCAGCATCCCTGAAACCATTCTCATTAAGCTTTTCTGCACTTCCCTTTTGGCACTGGTCAGTTTGGGATTTAGCCGTGATGTCTGTGCGTGTAAACCTGGTGTGCAGCAGACTAGAACATCACTCTCTGCCTCTGGGTCCTGAGGCACAGGAGACGGCCATTCAGCCTGTTCTGCCATTCAGTGAAATCTTGACCTAACTCCAAGGGGGAGGAATTCAGCGTGCGTAGTGAAGCCTCAGTCAGTGAGCTAAGCCCGGCCAAATGAGTCCCAGGCTCAATCTCCAGAGAACATGTCACACATCTCTGGAGGGGAGTGGAAATAAAACAACTTTTTGCGGCTCCCTCAACATGGGAAAACATCCCAAAGCAATTCACGGCAGAGTTCTCAAAATAACGCTGGACACTGAGCCACAAAAAGAGCCATTAGAGATAGGCGACTGAGAGCTTGGTGTCAGCAACAACTTTAATCAGGCAATTGAGGTGGGCCTGTTAGAATATAAACTCCCTGATTAAGGGCCGGAGTGTTTATCAACCCCAATAATCATCTTTTGCTTTAACGTTTTAAGTTTCCTTTGTACTTTGTTTTTTGTTGGGGCTGTTCCCCCTCCTTTTGGGGAGCTGCCCCTTTTAATTTGACCCTAAGTTAATTTGAGTTTGTTTATTAAGTTGGTACCAGAAAAGAACTCCCCGATTAAGGGCCAAATTGATGAGCCAATCAGGGAGCCTCTTGCTCTGTATTTAACCAGGCCTTTCAGCTCCTCTGGGACTCGTCGTGCAGACTGTAAACTGAAAGCACTCTGTATGCTGTTGTCAGACTTGTAAATAAAGGGATTTGGGTGAAGAGACTTCTCCCTCCAAGGACTTATTACTGGGTCAAATAGGAAAGTTTTAAGAGCATCTTAGGGAAACAGGGTGAGGTACAAAGAATTCCAGAGATAGGGACCCAGCAGCTGAAGGCACGGCCGCCAATAACTGAGCAATGCAAATTGGCAGACGAGTCGAGATCTAGCTGAGTTGCTCTTGCAAAGTACTGACATGGACATAATGGGCTGAATGGCCTCTGTCACTGCTATAACCATTCTGCAATAACACAAATCTGCAGCAAACATAGACTTTCCCTATGCCAGACAAGAACAGGGCAATCTGGTGCCCAGCCAATGACTGCTGCTGCAGTGGCAATGTCTAAAGCTGTCAATTAACAGAAGGAACAGGCGGGAGAACAAAATCTGTGCTTCCAGACCCAGGAAGCAAATTTTCCCACAGAGGAGGGGAAAAAGTCGGAAATCCGCCTAAATTAGAAGTCTCATCCCCAAACTTCACTAAATTCCATGACTTTGAGTCTGTTTCAGGGAATTTTCATAACTCTTCTGGGTTTACTGTCACCAGCGGGAAGCTTCACTCACCACTTGCAGCCCTTTAGGAAGTTCTCCACCACTCCCGTGTACTCCTTCCATGCTCCTGAGAGAAGCTGGGGCACTTGGGTGAAATCGTATCCGACCGGACTAGAAAGCAGTGGGAAGAGGAGATGCGTTAAAGTCACGGGATGTTTCCCAGCACACGAGAACAACACCGTACACAAGTATCCCCCAACCCAGCGTGACCACGGGCTATGTATACGTGCAAAACGTCATCGACAGTAAAGTTCTGGACTCTGGTTTCCAAAGACAGCTTTCTGAGCTGTGTAACACTAGGGTGAAATACTGATACCAGCCAGCTGTGTGGGGCCTGGTGGATAAACTCTCTCACCCGAGTCTAGGTGGTCACAGCTTCAAGTTCCAAACCAGAGAACCTGAGCTCAAAAATCCAGGCTGCCACCTTCGATGCCAGTGCGAGGGGGAGTACTCTAACTGCCCCTCTTTCAGAGATGAGATTAAACTGAGGCCCTGCCGGTTCTCTCAGATGGACTATGGGTCAAAGATGAGCTGGGCAGCTGGCCTCAGAGACCTGGGCATATTTTGCGCTGCATCCAACAATCATACTACAGGTTACCTGGCCATCATCACATTACTGTATGTTTGGGAGCTTGCTGTTTGCAAATCATGGAGAGGCCATTTTTAAAAATTAATTTGTGGGACATGGGTGTCGCTGGCTGGGCCAGCATTTATTGCCCATCCCTAGTTGTCCTTGGAGGGGCAGTTGAGAATCAACCACATTGCTGTGGTTCTGAAGTCACATGTAGGCCAGACCAGGTAAGGATGGCACATTTCCTTCCCTAAAGGACATTACTGAACCAGTTGGGTTTTTACAACAATGGGTCATAAGTAGATTCTCAATTCCAGATTTTTTTTCAATGGAATTTCAATTCCACAACCTGCCATGGCAGGATTCTAACCCGGGTCCCCTGAAGTTTAGCTTTCTGGGTTAAGAATTTGGTGATAATATCACTTGGCCATCACCTCCCCTCAAGCCTGCACTGACAACAATTTCATTCAGGCCCTAACCCCTAATATTTACACTGCTAATTCCCCTGACACTAGAGGCAATTTTGCAAAGCCAATCCACCTAACCCGCACATCTTTGGAGTGTGGAAGGAAACTGCAGTACCTGGAGGAAATCCATGCAGACACGGGGAAGATCGTGCCAACTCGGAATCGAACCCGGGTCCCTGGTGCTGTAAGGCAACAGTGCTAACCACCATGCCACCCTCGGTGCAGCGCTCCCAACAACACTGACTGTACTTTAAAAGGTGAGTCGTGACGTGAGGAATGTCAGCCGTCTCAACGATGCCCACACCCCAGGTAGGAATATAAAGAAAAGCTGAAGCCAGGGCAATATCCAGTCTCCTAGACAAGTGATTTCATACGCTCCTGTGGAACAGGTCATGTCTGGAAGACCTCTGAACACATTTTGAAGTGTATGACAGAGATGGAGAGTTACTTACTAGTAAACTGAATCGCTCTCAGTACATGGCTCATCCTGGCTCTCACTCGCTTGCAGGATCTCTGCCTCTCTCGCCTGAAGGGTCTCTGCCTCTCTCGCTTGTGGGATCTCCGCCTCTCTCACCTGAAGGATCTCCGCCTCTCTTGCTTGCGGGACCTCCGCCTCTCTTGCTTGCGGGACCTCCGCCTCTCTCGCTTGCGGGATCTCCGTCTCTCTCGCTTGCGGGATCTCCGCCTCTCTCGCTTGCGGGATCTCCGCCTCTCTCGCTTGCGGGATCTCCGCCTCTCTCGCCTGCGAGATTTCTGTCTCTCTCGCTTGCGGGATCTCCGCCTCTCTCGCCTGCGGGATCTCCGCCTCTCTCGCCTGCGGGATCTCTGTCTCTCTCGCTTGCGGGATCTCCACCTCTCTCCTTCGCAGGGTCTCTGCTTCACTCTTGCCGTTTTCATCTGGCTCCAGGTGCTCAAGACAATATTCTGCCTCCTGGCCTCCCTTTGCTGCTTCCTCCTCCTCAGCCAATTGTGCACCAGCACCTCTCGAAGGGCTGCCAAGATCGGAGGTCACAGGGAGGTCAGGTGTCGCCGGGGCATTGCACCCTCCCAGCTGTTCCGCTAAGTCGGCCACCAGAGGCAGGGGCGAACCCTCATCCTTTCCCAGCCGGGCAACCTTTGCCACGGGCTCGCCTCCATGCCCCTCGGAGCCGCTGGCTGCTTCCACCGGTCCGGACTGGCCAGCCGGGGGATCGGGTGGGCTCTGGCCCTCCTCCATGTCGAGCTCCTCTGTGCAGTCCATTGCCGTGGCTTCAGCGGTAGTCAGATACTTCCTTCCTGCGCTACAAGGGTCACACCTTGTTTTCGATTCGTCTGCTGGCAGTCAGGCACTGGGACACTGCGGGGGCCTCGCGACAGAGCGCAGTAGTCATCACCACCGATGATGGTGCTGTGGGAGCAAGGATAGAGGGGGTGGTGGGGAAACAACGGATCCAAACGTTACACCAGAGTACTGGAATAATGGGTCAGTTAGACATTAGAGAAGACATTCACACACCGAGACAGACAAGAAATAAAACTACTCTAACCCAAAAGAGCTAAATGGAAGCCAAATCGAACACCCAATCAACTGGAGGGGTGAGGGTCACTTTCAGCTTTATGGGAGTGGGGAGGAGGGTAATGGTTGGCACGTTTACCAGCTATCAATAAGGAGCAGTGAACCCTTATTTCCCCTTCCCTTAGTTAAAGGACGGTGCATCTTAACTCCCGCCTTATATCACTTCGCACCGATATCCAGGGAGAATCCATCGAGCCCAGATGAGATGGTTTCTCTCGGTCCACCCTATCGAATCCTTCAGCCAACTCAATTAGATCATCTCTTAACCTTCAAACTCACTCACTCCAAACCCATCCTCCTAGATTCACCAGATGGTCCCTATGCTGAGCAGACTGTTCTATATGACAATGGCTCGGGTGTATTGGGCCCACAGAGTCATAGAATAGAATCATACAATCTCTACAGTGCGGAAAGAGGCCATTTGGCACATCAGATCTGCACCAAATATCCTACAGAGCATCTTAACCAAACTTGTCCATCCCCCACCCTATTCCCCCTTTTTTTAACCCTACCAATCCACATCTTTGGACACTAAGGGGTAATTTAGCATGGCCAATCCACCTAACCACACATTTTTGGACACTAAGGGGTAATTTAGCATAGCCCATCCACTTAACCAGCACATCTTTGGACACAAAGGGGCAATGTAGCATGGCCAGTCCACCTAAACTGCACATCTTTGGACTATGGGAGGAAACCGGAGCACCCGGAAGAAACCCACACAGACACGGACAGAATGTGCAGACTCCGCACAGTGACCCAAATCAGGAATTGAATTCAGGTCCCTGGCGCTGTGTGAGGCAGCAGCGCTAACCACTGTGCCATCCCAGGGACCCAGGCCCTATCCCTGCAACCCCACATTTTTACCCTAAGGGGAAATTTGGCATTGCCAATGCACCTAACCTGCAGATCTTTAGACAGTGGGAGGAAACTGGAGCACCCAGAGGAAACTCATGCAGACATGGGGAGAATGTGCAAACTCCACACAGACAGTGACCTGAGGCTGGAATCAAATCCAGGTCGCTGGCGCTGAGAGGCAGGAGCGCTAACCACTGTGCCGTCCCGTGTCCAAGCATGTGCGTGGGTGGAGGGGGGGAATTAATAGAAGCGTTCAAAATGACAAGGGCTTTTTTTTCATTCAGGAGATGGGGAGAAGCACATTCCTCGGGCAGGTGGGGGGGGCGGGGGGTGTTGGTAATCAGAGCTCTAAGAGATTCGAGACAATGGGCAAATGAGGCAGAGGGAGAAGTGAAGAGACGGGTGGGAGGAGGCTATTGTGGGGCACAAACACCAACTGGTGTCCGGCCTGCCTATCCGTGTGATTGTGGAGTTTCAGCTCGACAAAGGGAGTGGAGATCGCGTCACCTACCCGTTGTGCAGAGGCCCTGTGGCAGCACCCACGACGTCGTGAGCAGACAGGATCAGCTCGAGGTCCCTTCCAACAGCGCCTGTGAGACAACAAAGTAGCATTCAACTCTTCAATCAGGCACTGACACCGAATGTGGGAAAACTGCTGCCTACTTAAAGGGGAAGGAACCTGACATGAAGGAATGCATTTAAACCCACTCCTGTCAGCCTTGTCAGCTTTAAGAGGATGGCTCATCTGCTCTCATGTATTTTTCATTTTTAGACGTTGGGCAGATCACCAAAATGTTCGAACAGGGATAATGAAAATATTAGCAAGGCGAGTGGAGTGGCATGATGGCACAGTCATTAGCACTGCTGCCTCACAGTGCCAGGGACCAGGGTTTGATTCCCAGCTTGGGTCACTGTCTGTGTGGAGTCTGCAGGTTCTCCCAGTGTCTGCATGGGTTTCTGCCTGGCGCTCCAGTTTCCTCCCACACTCCAAATATATGCATGGTAGGTAGGTGCATTGGCTGTGCTAAATTGCCCTTTAGTGTCAGGGGAATTAGCAGGGTAAATACGTGAGGTTACGGGAATAGGGCCTGGTTGGGATTGGGGTCAGTGCAAACTCAATGGGCCAAATGGCCTCCTTCTGCACTGTAGGGATTCTATGAATGTTACCCTTTATAACTGGAGGCGTAGCATACAAGAGAAAGGTTTTGATACAGTTTTATAAAATCCTAGCATGACCACATCTGGAACAGTTGAGTGTTGTGAAAGGATATAGCAACAGCAGATTCATCCAAACGTTACTAAAGCTCCAAGGATTAGGCTGTGGAAAGAAATTACCAGAAACTATTGTCTCGATTATAGGAGGATTGGCCAATCTGACTTGAGGTTTTTCGATCTTGAAAGGAATTAGGGAATTGTAGAATACCTACAGTGCAGAAGGAGGCCATTTGGCCCATTCTGCACCAAATACAATCCCACTCAGGCCCTATCCCCGTAACCTTATGCGTTTATCCAAGCTAATTCCCCTGATTGTAAGGGACAATTTAACATGGCCGATCCACCTAATCTGCACATCTTTGGACACCAAGGGACAATTTAGCACGGCCAATCCACCTAGCCCGCACATCTTTGGCCAGTAAGGGGCAATTCAGCACGGCCAACCCACCTAACCCGCATATCTTTGGAGCGTGGAGGAAAACTGGAGCACCCAGAAGAAACCCATGCAGACATGGGGAGAACATGCACAGACAGTGACCCAAGCTGGGAATCAAACCCAGTCCCTGGTGCTGAGGCACAGTGCTAACCGGAAGATGGCAGAAGGCTTTTCTACTCATAAGGGCATCTGGAACGAGGAGACAAAACCTCAAAATAGGAACCCGGCTGCTCAGAAGTTAGGAAAAACATGCATTCTTTTGCGAGACCAAATTTTGTAAAAGGATAGGGAGGCAAGGCGGGTGCTTGGAGCTCAGATGCCAGTTAGTCATCGCCTCAGCGAATGGCCAATTCCTATTCTCAGAAAATTTCCAACTCTCAGGCGGGGGGAAACAAAGAGGGAGGGAATTTAGAAGAGAGGGATCGGGACTTTCCCTAAACCCAGATTGAGAGAATGGTCCCTTTAATCTGTGTGTGAATACATGTGCAAAATGGTAGGGAATGCAGGTGCAAGGTGGGTTAGAGAGAAAGAGAGAAGGTCCCTTCTCTCCACCAAAGAAGAGGGCTCCCTCCAAATCACAAACTCCAGATTTGGCAAAGGCGTGGGGAAAAGGGTCCCTCTGACCCCAGATTGAAGCAATGTCTTGAAAGCACGGTGGGGGAACACCTGGCACTGCCAGATGAGGACGAGTTTAGAAACCTCAGATTAGAGGGGAGAGGGGAGCCAGGAAACCCCAGGTTAGAGGGATGGGGGGAGCCGGGAAACCCCAGGTTAGAGTGGGGTGGGGGGGAGCCTGGAAACCCCAGGTTAGAGTGGGGTGGGGGGGGAGCCTGGAAACCCCAGATTAGAGGGGGGGAAGGACCCTGGAAACCCCAGATTAGAGGGGGGAAGGACCCTGGAAACCCCAGATTAGAGGGGGGGAAGGACCCTGGAAACCCCAGATTAGAGGGGGGAAGGACCCTGGAAACCCCAGATTAGAGGGGGGGAAGGAGCCTGGAAACCCCAGATTAGAGGGGGGGGGGGAAGGAGCCTGGAAACCCCAGATTAGAGGGGGGGAAGGAGCCTGGAAACCCCAGATTAGAGGGGGGGAGGGGCCTGGAAACCCCAGATTAGAGGGGGGGGAAGGGGCCTGGAAACCCCAGATTAGAGGGGGGGGAAGGAGCCTGGAAACCCCAGATTAGAGGGGGGGAAGGAGCCTGGAAACCCCAGATTAGAGGGGAGAGGGGAGCCAGGAAACCCCAAGTTAGAGTTGGGAGAGCCTGGAAACCCCAAATTAGAGGGGAAGAGCCTGGAAACGCAGATTAGAGGGGGGGGAGCCTGGAAACCCAGATTAGAGGGGGGGGAGCCTGGAAATCCCAGATTAGAGGGGGGGGAAGCCTGGAAACCCAGATTAGAGGGGGGGGAGCCTGGAAACCCAGATTAGAGGGGGGGAAGCCTGGAAATCCCAGATTAGAGGGGGGGAAGCCTGGAAATCCCAGATTAGAGGGGGGGGAGCCTGGAAATCCCAGATTAGAGCGGGGGGAGCCTGGAAATCCCAGATTAGAGGGGGGGAAGCCTGGAAACCCCAGGCTGGGGGGGGGGGGAGCCGGGAAACTCCAATTTAGAGTGGGGGGCCTGGAAACCCTAGATTAGATGGGGGGGAGCCTGGAAACCCTAGACTAGAGGGGGGGGAGCCTGGAAACCCCAGATTAGGAGGGGAGCCTAGAAACCCCGGGTTAGAGTAGGGGGAGCCTGGAAACCCCCGGTTGGCGCCGCTCTCTTTCGCCGGGGTTTGCCGCCTCATCCCCCCGGGCCCGGTATACTTGCCTCTGCCGGCTGTCAGGGCGCTGGGCCCGGACTCAGAGGCTGTCTCGGGCCCTGACTGTCTCCCCGGGGCCTGCCCCTCTCTCTCTGCTCCGGGCCCCGGGCGCTCTCTCCGCTCCCCCCCCCCGGGTCTTGGCCTCTCTCTCTCTGTCTCTCCCCCCCGGGTCTCGGCCTCTCCTCAGCCGCTGCCTCCCGCTCCCGCCGCCATGCCGCCCGCCAGACTCCGGCCGCACTCCCGCGAGGTCCCGGGAACACAGCTCTCCACCAATCACAGCCAGCGCACCCCAAATCTGCCCAGCAACAGGGGCAAAATCTACCCATTCCAAATCTGCCCAGCAACAGGGGCAAAATCTACCCACACCAAATCTGCCCAGCAATAGGGGCAAAATCTACCCACCCCAAATCTGCCCAGCAATAGGGGCAAAATCTACCCACCCCAAATCTGCCCAGCAACAAGGGCAAAATCTACCAATCCCAAATCTGCCCAGCAACAGGGGTAAAATCTACCCACCCCAAATCTGCCCAGCAATGGGGCAAAATCTACCAATGCCAAATCTGCCCAGCAACAGTGAGACAATTTACCCACCCCAAATCTGCCCACCAACAGTGGCAAAATCTACCAATCCCAAATCTGCCTAGCAACAGTGGGCCAATTTACCCACCTCAAATCTGCCCAGCAACAGGGGCAAAATCTACCAATCCCAAATCTGCACAGCAACTGGGGGACAATTTACCCATTCCAAATCTGCCCAGCAACAGGAGGAACAATTTACCCATTCCAAATCTGCCCAGCAACAGGAGGAACAATTTACCCATTCCAAATCTGCCCAGCAACAGGAGGAACAATCTACCCATCCCAAATCTGCCCAGCAATGGGAGGGGGTGTGCAATCTGTCCAATAACGGGGAAGTAAAATCTGCCCAGGACTGTGGGGTAAAATCTGTCTGGGATGGGGGCGGAATGTGTCCAGTGACTTCAGAGGTGCAGGGGGAGGGAGGGGGATCTGCCCAGCGACTGGCGGGGGAGGAATATGCCTGGTGACGGGGAGGCGAAAATCTGCCCGATGACAGGTGGGGGGGGTGCTATCTGCCTGGTGACAGAGAGTTAAAGGGAAAACTCTACAAAATGGTGTGACTTTTGGAGTGACATCACTTGACGCTCATCCACACCATTTGTGGTCACTGAGTATGCTGTGAGCTGGCTGCTCAGATATCCAGTCTCCAGCCCTGGTTCATGAGTCAATTCATTAACAGACCCGTTCCTTGGAGATATTGGCTTGGCACACATGAACCGGAGTTTGCAAGGAAACTGTGCAATCCATTATAAAACACCAGTTTGTCCTCAACAGGAAGACTGCATCCAGTTCTGGATACCACACTTCAGGAAGGGTGTGAAGACATTAGAGTGCAAAGAAGGAGTCACAAGAATGGTTTCAAGAATGAGAAACTTCAGCTCTGTAGACAGATTGGAAAAGTTTGGGATTGTTTTCCATGGAGAACAGAAGATTGGGAGATTTGATAGAGGGATTCAAAGTTATGAGTGACCTGGATGAGTAGACTAGGGGTGGGAAAGGCTGTTCCCATTCGAGGATGTGGATATGCCAGCGTTGGACTGGGGTAAACACAGTAAAAAGTCTGACAACACCAGGTTTAAGTCCAACCGATTTATTTGATAGTAAACTCACTAGCTTTCGGGGTTAGTCCCTTCGTCAGGTGAATGGAGAGTTCTGGCCTCAGACAGAGTATATAAACCACAGACAATTTACAGATTACTGATTAGAATGCGAATCTTTACACGTAACCTGCTGTTCAACTCCTAAAGTGGCCGACAATGTGAGTGGAAGGAGCACTGATCACAGGTTAGAGAGATGTGTATTGTCTCCAGACAGTACAGTAAGTGAAGTTTTGCAAACCCAGGCAAGTCACGGGGGTTACAGATAGTGCGACATGAACCCAAGATCCTTGTTGAGACCGTCCTCATGTGTGCAGAACTTGGCTATCAGTCTCTGCTCAGCGACTCTGCGCTGTGTGTTGTGAAGGCCGCCTTCGATAATGCTTACCCGAGTGGTCACGGGCATTCAGCCTCTGACCTTCGGGTAAGCATTCTCCAAGGCAGCCATCACGACACACGACAGCGCAGAGTCACTGAGCAGAGACTGATAGCCAAGTTCCGCACGAGGACGGTCTCAACAAGGATCTTGGGTTCATGTCGCACTATCTGTAACCCCCGTGATTTGCCTGGGTTTGCAAAACCTCACTTACTGTACTGTCTGGAGACAATACACATCTCTCTAACCTGTGATCAGTGCTCCTTCCACTCACATTGTCGGCCACTTTAAGACTTGAACAGCAGGTTAGGTGTAAAGATTCGCATTCTAATCAGTAATCTGTAAACTGTCTGTGCTTTATATGCTCTGTCTGAGGCCAGAACTCCCCATTTACCTGACGAAGGGACTAACCCCGAAAGCTAGTGTACTATCAAATAAATCGGTTGGACTTAAACCTGGTGTTGTCAGGCTTTTTACCCCATTCGAGGAAGCATTGAGAGCAAAAGGACACAGTTTAAAGATTATTGGCAAAGCAAGCAATGGAGACTCGAGAAACAACGGAGACTAGTGGAGTGCCCCAGGGGTCGGTGCTGGGGCCTCAGCTATTTACCATTTATATAGATGATCTGGAGGAGGGAACCAAGTGTATGGTGTCGAAATTTGCTGATGACACCAAGATTGGTGGAATGGCAAATTGCGCGGAGGGTGTGGAGAGTCTGCAGAAGGATCTAGATAGGCTGGGTGAATGGGCCAGGAACTGGCAAATGGAATTTAATGTTGGCAAGTGCGAGGTGGTCCACTTTGGTAGGAATAATGGTAGGAAGGATTATTACTTACGTGGAGAAAAACTGCAGCAGGCGACGGTGCAGAGGGACCTCGGGGTCCTTGTGCATGAGTCGCAAAAACCCAGCTTGCAGGTGCAGCAGGTGGTCAGGAAGGCAAATGGGATGCTGGCCTTCATAGCGAAGGGGATTGAATATAAAAGTAGGGAGGTCTTGCTGCGGCTGTATAGGGCATTGGTGAGGCCGCAGCTGGAGTACTGTGTGCAGTTTTGGGCACCGTACTTATGCAAGGATATTTTGGCCTTGGAGGGAGTGCAGAGGAGGTTTACTAGGCTGATGCCGGAGTTGAGGGGGTTGAGCTATGAGGAGAGGCTGAATAAACTAGGCTTGTACTCATTGGAGTTTAGAACAATGAGGGGAGATCTCATTGAGACGTATAAGATGATGAATGGGATGGATAGGGTAGAGGTGGAGAGACTCTTCCCGCTCAGAAAGGACAGTAGGACTAGGGGGCACAGCCTTAAGATAAAGGGGGGGCGGTTTAGAACGGAGTTGAGGAAGAACTTCTTCACTCAAAGGGTGGTGAATCTCTGGAATTCTCTGCCCGTTGAAGTGGTGGAGGCTACCTCGCTAAATATTTTTAAGACGCGGGTTGATGGGTTTTTAATGAGAGGGGATTAAAGGTTATGGGGAGAGGGCGGGAATGTGGAACTGAGCCACGACAGATCAGCCATGATCTTATTGAATGGTGGGGCAGGCTCGAAGGGCTAGATGGCCTACTCCTGCTCCTATTTCTTATGTTCTTATAAATGTCACTCAGTGAGTGGTTAAGATCTGGAATGTGCTGCCTGCAGGCAGTTTCAAACAAAGTATTCAGGCAGGAATTGGACTGTTATCTGAAAAAGGAAGAGTTTACTACACCCCAAGATCCTGGACAACTAAGCTTGGCAGAGAACTGGTGAGATTGCGATGAACGAGATGTTACAGGAAATCGGACTGGGTGGATAATCTCCTTGCAATAAACCTGCCAGATTATTAAGACCTATTCCTGATGTACTGTTTCGACTGCCCTGTGAACATGAAACCTCAAAATCTGCTGGTCCTTCACATTGTCCATCAATTCCCCCCAATCAAAGTTCACCACCTTGCACTCAGTCACACTATTACATTGATTGCTCTTTTCCACATTCCATTAGAAGGATTAACATATCTCCTTTCTGCTTCAGAGATAGCTTTCGCGGGGGCTTTTTCATAGCTTTGGGGCTGTAGAGTTTTCTACACCATGAGGTCCAGGACAACTAAGCTTCTTAGCAGAGAATTCGTGAGCTTGCGATGAACGAGACGTCACAATTGCAAGAATAGAGGGCTCACACTGTCACTTATGGCTCGAGGAGGACATCTGGTCATTACTGCATGGCTGGTTGTCGGGGTTTGCTGTTCAGGTACACCAAACTATGCAGTGCAACAGGGAGCATAACTGGAGGCTAAGCGTCATCGACTACAGAGTGAGAGATGGTTGACAAAGGCTACTTCCACTTCTTCAATGTACAAATATATACCGGTGTATCCAAGAGAGTTAAGGGTTATGGATAGACGGGAAAGTTGAGGCAAGGCCACAATAGATCAGTCAGAAATGATCTCATTGAGTGGCAGAGCAGACTCACGGGACTGAATAGCCGATTCCAGACCTCGGTCTACCTGTATCTAAACCATCATTGGTCCACGACTCCAGTCAAGCTGTATATAAACCATCTTTGGTCCACCTGACTCCAGTCCAGTTGTATCTCAAACATCATTGATCCACCAGTCCATAATAATACATAGCCTACGCATCTCAGGACACTAAGGGGCAATTTTAGCATGGCCAATCAATATAACCCACACATCTTTGGATTGTGGGAAGAAACCGGAGCACCCAGACAAAACCCATGCAGACACAGGGAGAACATGCAGACTCCATTCAGACAATGACCCAAGTCGGAATCAAACCCGTCCCCTGGATCTGTGAGGCATCAGTGCTAACCACTGTGCTACCATGCCACCCAGTAGATTGTGAATCTAGAAAAAAACATAGCCTAAAACCGACCTGGGTAAATCTAGAATAAAGAAACCCTAAAAGCAACCAGATGAAGTAAATCTGGACCAAGTACTGGAGGACTTTTTTGGGGCTGGGACAATATAGTGCCAACGGCCTGGCTTGGCCCCAGCGCCATTTTGCGCGGGCTCCCTCTCGGCGCAAGCGCACTGACTTAGCACAGGTGCATTAACTAGGCACTGTCGGCCTCGGCGCAGGCGCAGTGACATGGCACGGGAGGAGGGGAGGACGGGAGGAGGGGGGGAGGAGGAGGGGGGGGGGCACAGCCGGCCTCGTCGCAGGCGCACTAACATTGCACCGCGCGAGGGGGGGGGACACAGACACAGGGAGAGCGAGCGAGCGAGAGAGAGAGAGAGGGTTGGGGGGCGACCTCGGCGCAGGCGCATTAACTTGCACTGGCTTGGCCCTGACGGCCTCGGCGCAGGTGCACTGATTCAGCGCCGGAAGTTGGAGAGTGGGGGGGCGCAAAAGTGGCCTCGGCACAGGCGCGCTGGCGGCCCGGCTGTTGGTGGTCTGGGGCGGTTGGGCGACGGCGGCGGCGCGGGAAATTTGAAACGCGTCACTGAGGCCGGGGCCCGCTGCCATGGTAACTGTTTGAGGGGCCGGGGAAGCGCTGCCAATGGCAGCAGGCCCGGAAAATGTTCACAGTACTCAAAACTCGGACCAGACCGGGCGGCTGGCGGCAACTGGTAGGTTTGGACACATGGGAACTAATGTTGGGCTGGGGGGTGGGAAAGCAATGAAGGTTCAGGTACTGGTGGACCAATGATAGTTTGGATACACCTGGACCGGTGGACCACTGATTGTTTAGACACATCTAGGCTGGTGGACCAATGATGGTTTAAATATAGGTGGACCAATGATGCCTTCTGTGCCCATTGGGCACTGCAGTGGCTGAGGTGTGTTATAGACCCTGACAATCACATTTTGATTTGACATGTCTTAAATTTCCTTTGTACTTTTTGTTTCTGTTCGGGCTGTTCCCCCTCCTTTTGGGGAGCCGCCCCCTTTTTCTTTGTCCGAATGTAATTTGAGTTTGTTTACTTGGTTGACCCGAAAGACTGACCTGAAAGACTGACCAGTGATGGTTTAGCTACAGGTGGGCCAGTGATGGTTTAGCTACAGGTGGGCCAGTGATGGTTTAGCTACAGGTGGACTAATGATGGTTTAGATATCGATGGACTGGGGACAAGTGGATCAATGAATCTGCTCTCTTGTTGGCAGTAGCCACTGCCTGGTACTTGTATGGCACATATGTTACTTGCTTCTTGCTAGCCCAAGCCTGAATGTTGATTAAGTCTTGCTGCGTTTGGACATGGATTGCTTCAGTTTCAGAAGAGTCACACGTGGTGCTGAACACTGGGCAA
The DNA here is from genome assembly GCF_965287045.1 of Carcharhinus amblyrhynchos. NCBI lineage: Eukaryota > Metazoa > Chordata > Chondrichthyes > Carcharhiniformes > Carcharhinidae > Carcharhinus > Carcharhinus amblyrhynchos. The sequence goes on along the minus strand of NW_027650541.1, from coordinate 44,347 downwards.
AAGTGATGATTGCACATTAACTTCAAATTTTGCTCAGGCTCCTTGATGCCAAACTCGATCATTTGATGCTTTGGTGTCAAGGGCTGTCATTCTCACCTCATCTCTGGAGCTCAACTTTTTTATCCATGCATGGACCAAGGCTGTAATGAGGCGAGGAGCTGACAGAGCACACATTGAGCCTTGGTAAGAAGGTCCTTCCTACGTAAGTGCTGCTTGCTAGTAATGTCGATGGCATCCTCTGTCACTTTATTGATGATCAAGAGTAGAATGATGCTTTGGTAATTGGCTAGATTAAACTTGTCCTGCTTTACGTGAGCAGATCATAAGACATAGGAGCAGGATTAGGCCACTCAGCCCATTGAGTCTGCTCCACCATTCAATCATGGCTGATATTTTTCTCATCCCCATTCTCCTGCCTTTTCCTCATAACTCCTGATCCCCTTATTAATCAAGAACCTATCCAACTCTGTCTTAAAGACACTCAATGACCTGGCTTCCACAGCCTTCTACGGCAAAGAGTTCCACAGATTCACCACTCTCTGGCTGAAGAAATTCCTCCTCATCCCTGTTTTGAAGGATTGTCCCTTTAGTCTGAGGTTGTGCCCTCTGGTTCTAGTTTTTCTTATTAGTGGAAACATCCTCTCCGCATCCACTCTATCCAGGCTTCGCAGTATCCTATAAGTTTCACTAAGATCCCCCCCTCATCCTCTAAACACCAAGTACAGACCCAGAGTCCTCAACCGTCCTTCATAGGAACCATACTTGGGTAATTATTGGTTAGATGTCAGAGTTGTAACTGAATGAAACAGTTTGACTAGAGGCATGGCTAGTTCTGGGACACAAGACTTCAACACTTTAGTTGGGATTTGCTTAAGGCCCATAGCCTTTGCTGTACACTGCGCACACAGCCACTTCTTGCTATCAAGTGAAGTAAATCAAACTATCCAAAGATTGGTTTCTGTGAAGGTAGCATTCACAGGCAGAAGCCGAGATGGATCATCTACTCGGCACTTATGGCTGAAGATGATTGCAGATGCTTTAGCTTTGCCCCTGCGGTGATGTGCTACCAGCTTAAAGGATCCCAGGACAATTGTAGGTGTTTGGAGATGATGGGTTGGTTAAAACATTTGGGATCTGGGGGTTATCATTTATTTTGGGGCTATCTAACATTGAGGGATTTTGGAAATACTTGGTTTTGGGTTTAGCTGAAGTATTCTTAATTTGGGAGACACAGGACCTTTTTTTTGTAGATTCACCGGACCTTCACAATTGATTTAATTATTAAGTTTGGAACTCCTCTAACTGGGTAAACTGAGTTGCAGCCCTGTAACATGCTTTGGCTGTTGTATGTGAAGTGGAAAAGATGTCTGCCAAAGATGTGCTCCTTTACTAAAAGCTGACATAAAGTTTTGTCTATCTTATATTTTTGATTTCCCTCAGCTTGAGGCCACTGTAGGGATAATTTTGACACAGGAACGGGCCATTTGGCCTGATGGGTCAGTGCTGGTCCTTTCCTTCTGCCCTCTTACATGTCCTCCTGATCCTTTCTCCTTCGCGTACTCATCCCTCTTCTCCTTAAACACATCTGTGGCATTTGACTCGACCCCTTGCTGGGGTAACGTGTTGTACAGTCTCACCACTCTCTGCTTCTCCTGAATTCCCAGTCGGATTTATTGGTGGGATCAAACTTATATTTGTGATCCATCTATTTGGCCTCCTCAGGTGGAATGTTCCAGCCATCTCCACCCCATTATGGCAAGTTTTCCCACAACGGAGGCAACTTGCCACTGGACACTGGTGTGATTTTCCAGCCCCGTCGCAGTTGGTGGCCGTTTACATTCCTCACCCGTTGGTGTTGTTCGAGAATCCGTGGTGCGGATCGAACAACAGGACCAGAAGATCCTACCGCCAGGAAGAGCTGGGGATTTCTGCCCCGTCCTAAAATTGGGAAACATCTCCACATCTATCTGATCAAACCCCTTCATACTTCTCATTGGATGGAGCCTCAGCTGGTTCAGCCTTTTTTGTTTCCACCAATGCCAAATGGCTGAGCCTGGAGGGGTCCATCAGCCACGCCAAGACCTGAATATTCTTTTTGTGTAGTTGCAATAATTTAAAATAACTATGATGTGGAGATGCTGACGTTGGAATGGGGTGGGCGCCGTAAGAAGCCTCACAGCACCAGGTTAAAGTCCAACAGGTTTATTTGGAATCACGAGCTTTCAGAGCGCTGCTCATTCATCAGCTGAGTGGAGAATTGGGTTCACAAACGTGGCATATAAAGACAGAGACACAACTCCAAGATAATGGTTGGAATGTGAGTCTTTACAGGTACAGACAGTGCGAGTGGAGAGAGGAATAATCCCAGGTTAAAGAGGTGTGAATTGTCCCAAGCCATACGCTGCAGGAAAGGATGTCCTGAGGCATGGTGCATCAGCGAGACCCCCATGCAGACGCTACGACAACGGATGAATGGACACTGCAATACAATCACCAGGCACAAGCGTTCCCTTCCATTCAGGGGAACACTTCAGCAGTCAAGTATTCGGCCTCCGATCTTCGGGTAAGCTTTCTCCAAGGTGGCCTCCGAGACACACGACAATGCAGAATCGCCAAACAGAAGCTGATAGCTAAGTTCCACTCACATGAGGACGGCCTGAACAGGGATGTGGGTTCAACCACACTGTGTAAAATGCCCCCCCACCCCCCACTATTTAGCCTGGGCTTGCAAAATCCTATTAACAATTCACACTTCTCTAACTGTGATTATCCCTTTCTACAAGCACACTATCTGTATGCGTAAAGACTTGATTACCTGTAAAGACTTGCATTCCATCCATTAAGTTGCCGTTGTGTCTCTGTCTATATACTCCCTGTTTGTGAAAGCTCCTTTTCCACTCACGTGACGAATGAGCAGCACTCTGAAATCTCGTGATTCCAAATAAACCTGTTAGACTTGAACCTGGTGTGGTGAGACTTCTCGTTGAAACAGCTACCTAAAGCAAAGTGAGTCAGTCTTGGTGACATGACAGTGCAGGGGATACAATTTAAAATGAAATGTGGGGTGGGGGCAGAGGAAGGAGTGGCAGAGTTTGCACTAGATTAGGATTTGTTCTTAGAACTGGAGAAACTGGGAAAGAGGGACTCACAATCGTACCAATTTGTGTTGGTGAAATCTGTTTCAGTGAACCATTTGTCTTGCCTGGTGTTCCGAAGTGCTGAAGAAAGAAGCCCTCTCAACTTTCAGAAGGATGTACAGCACCGAGAAACGAAATGGTGAACGTTGGTAGCTTCCGGGTCAGATTGAAAAATCTGTTCTCCGGAGAATTGTGTGGATTAAACGCCAAAGAAGGAACTGTAGTGGCCGGTCTATTCATGTTGATAGTATCCATCATGCAACTTACCTTTCAAGCTGGGAATTTTCGATACTTGCAGCCTCTCTCTACTAGCTCCTCAAGTCAATTTGCCAGACTTCACGTGTACTGCATTGGAACAATTACCTTTACCTGTCTGACTTTTGTTGCAATTGTTGTCTTGTTTCTAGCTATCTGGAAGGAAAATTTCTGGGGTGCAGCAGGCTACATCATTTGGATATTCTTCAATGAGGTTGCACAGATTTGCTTCCTAAGTTTCTCACTTGGCAACAGCGGCTTTCCAAAAAGTGTGAAAGGGCTGGAATGGTTTGGGTTCATCATGCGACTGCTTTCACACTTTTTTTGGATGATATTTGTGATTGCGCACACAATCGAGTTGTACCAAATCTACAGGAATGCTGACGATCCCTCGAAAAGTAAGCGGAAGACTCCACCAAAACTCAAGTTTGCAAAGGTGAAGGAGCTGGCTGTGTAATGGTGCACCCTCCCTGACCGCCCTGTAGTCCAGTTTTGTCAGGTGACATTCCTCCTTTGACAAAGAAAAGTCGCTGAAAGCCACACTGGACTTGGCTACAGTCAGCTGGCCCGCAGACGCCAAAAGCCAGGCCCGCTCCTTTCAGTTAACATGTAATGGGATCTTCACAGGTTAAATTTGCAAATGTCCAGGATTTTAACCTGTGGATTATTGGGTAGCCTAATAAACATGTTAAAATATGTGTAAATATGGAGGTATTATATTTTACAGCACTCTCCAGAGCGATAAGCGTACAATATATTTTTGATTTTTTTAAAACACTGTAGTGAATGAAACGTTGTATATAACTCCAGTTGATACTCAAGACTAATTTGTACCCCTTTTTAAAAATTAAGTTGTTTACAATTAATAATTCTCATTAAAATGTTAACATTTTGGCTAGTTCTGTCTTTTCATCCGTTTTTTAGTTTGTTTGAAAAGTGAGAGTTAATTGGGATGGCACAGTGGTTAGCAGTGCTGTATCACAACGCCAGGGACCCGGGTTCAACTCCAGCCTTGGGTCACTGTCTGTGTGGAGTCTGCACCTTCTCCCCGTGTCGGTGTGGGTTTCCTCCCACAGGCCAAAAGATGTGCTGGTTAGGGTGCATTTGGCTGTGCTGAACTCTCCCTCGGTGTTACCTGAACAGGCACTGGAGCATGGCGACGAGGGGATTTTCACAGCAACTTCATTGCGGTATTAATCTCAGCCCACTTGTGACACTGATAAATAAACTTAAAACCCACGCCCAGTTGGTGAAGCCATGCAAAGGAACAAGAAGAGGCTATTCAGCCCCTCTCAGCATGGCTGATCCACGCTTGGCTATAACCCTTGGCTAATGAGATTTTCAGTTGACCCCCACCCACCTCACCCACAACCACTTCCAGCCTCAACAGCTCTCTAGGAGAGGAAGTTCTAGATTTCCACAACCCTTTTAAAGTGTTTCTTGAGCTCTTCCCTCATGTAGCCTTGCTCTTAATTTCATTAGAATTGTACCTGTAATAATTCCAGTTGGGTAAATATCAACTGTAACATTTATTTTACCTGTAGCTATAATGTTCAGACCATTGGTGTAAGCAAAGCGCAGTCAACAAATCATACAGGGCCTTTCAAAAGTAAGAACTGTGGTTTCAAAAAGACTGTGGTTGCGGAGGCGGGGAGCAATTGTGGTTTTTAGTAATGGAGGGTATCTGAGGGTAACGGGCTATGTGACTGGGTGATCCACTCAGGAAGGACAGCGTACGCTCTTTAGTCGTAAGAAGGTGACCTTTGAGGACGCACAATAGGATTTGATGACACCGGCTGGAGTATATCCAATCAGATTCGGTGACCCTCAGCAGAAGGGTGTTGACACTTAAGCGAAACTTGTCACCTCTCCTTAAGACGCCAACTCCCAGTGGCTGGAGTGACCTGATAGTCACTAATTAAAGACTGCTCTGTTGCTGGGCTTTAGGCAAAGGATATCTTGGATTTCAAAACAAGAGAATTTGAGTATAGGAATAGGGATGTTTTGCTGCAACTGTACAGGGCGTTGGTGAGGCTACACCTGGAGTATTTGTGTGCACTTTTGGTGTCCTTATCTGAGGAAAGATATCCTTGCTATAGAGGGAGTACAGTGAAGATTTACCAGGCTGATTCCTGGGATGGCAGGTCTGTCATACGAGGAGACAATAAGTTGGTTAGGATTGTATTCACTGGAGTTTAGCAGAGTGAGGGGGGAACTGATAGAAACTTATAAAATTCTAACGTGGCTAGACAAGGTAGATTCAGAAAATATGATCCCAATGTTGGGGGAGTCCAGAACTAGGGGGTCACAGTTTGAGGATAAGGGATAAACCTTTTAGGACTGAGGTGAAGAGAAATTTCTTTACTCAGAGGGTGGTGAACGTGTGGAACCACAGAAAGTAGTTGAGGCCAAAACATTGTGATTTCAAGAAGAAGTTAGATATAGCTCTTGGGGCTAATAAAGGGATCAAGGGATATGGAAGGAAGGAGTGATCATGAATGGAATTTAATTTTTAGCTGTGATCAAAATTAATGGTAGGGCAGGCTGGAACGGCTGAACGGCCTATTGCTGCTTCTAGTTTTTTGTTTATAACCAATTCTTTGGAGAAATCCATTAGGAGTCTTTAGCAAAGAGCATCTCCGTGATGTGTATTGGGAGCGAGAGTTGGATGTCGAGCAAAAAGCAATGTTGGGAAAGAAACAAAAAGGCTTTTTAACAGAGGTTTTCACGACCGGCAGACACCTCCAGGTACTTTCAAACCAATGCAGTACTTCTGAAGCTGAGCCATGGTTGTAACGTAGGAAACAGGTGGCACAGTGGGTTAGCACTGCTGTCTCACAGCGCCATGGACCCGGGTTCAATTACCAGCCATGGGTCACCATCTGTGTGGAAGTCTGCACGTTCCCTCTGTGTCTGTGTGGCTTTCCTCCGGGTGCTCCAGTTTCCTCCCACAGTCCAAAGATGTGTGGGTTAGGTGGATTGACTGTGCAAAATTGTCCATTGGTGTTGGGGGATTAGCTAGGGTAAATACATAAGGTTACAGGGATAGGGTGTGGTTGGGATTGTTGTCAGTGCAGGCTCAATGGTCCAAATGACAACCTCCTGCACTGTAGGATTCTATGAAATTGTGGACGGCAAGCTCCCACAAACAATATAACTCTGACCCGATAATCTAGGTTTTATTTTTGCGATGTTGATGATGGAATAAAAACTGCCCAGATTGTCGGGGATAATTCCTTCTTCAAAGCGGTACCATGGGATACTTGACATCTAGCAAAGCAGGAATTTTCCAGCACCCAGCCCCTCCCATCCCCGACCCCTCCCATGCCATGGGGGAAGGGAGGGAGGGTCAGATTTTCCTATGGCCACTGGAAGCTGGCAAGATCTTCTGGATTTGCCAATAGCTTGACTGTCCCACCACCGGGGGGAGGGGGGAGCATGGCAGCCTTGACTTTTTGTGTTCGCTCTCAGGAGTGGAATTTGAACTTGAACTTTGCGACTGAAAGAACGGGGGCGCGGCCGACAGAATCGCACTCGACACAAGGACTACGGAACCAGGAGTTTTGGGTTCTTCGAGGAGGCCGGAAGATAGAACGCCAAAGCAGCTTGGGAAAGAATCACCAGGATTTTGAGGGCAGAGACGGAAAGATCCTGAAACAGGGCCTCAAGAGGAGCCGTTGGAGTTTGGAACGGGACGACACGAGATGGGTCCAAGCTGCACACGATGGCTGTTGCAGAGCAAAGGTGCTAGGGAAAGCTTCGCCAGATCTGTCACACCTTCATCAGCCCCATGTAAGTCGAGTCCTTCTCCATGACAATGTTAGCAGAGTTCCGGGGAATTACCAACTCTATGATGTCTCCTTTCTGTAGCCTGTAGATACCTTCAGACAGAAAGAATGTATTAATTATCTTTGCTGTATGATGGTGTCAATGCATTTCAGTGCAGCTACAAGGGAAAAGGGAACAGAGGGTCACGCTGATAAAAACATTCTGACGAGGCTCATGTGTAGGTGGGCTGAATGGCCTTTCTCTGTACGTTCCATGTAGATCTGTACAAAACTGTTTGGTGACACAGTGGTTAATATCGCTGCCTCACAGCTCCAGGGACCCGGGTTTGATTACCGGTTTGGGTTGCTGTCTGTGTGGAGTCTGCACATTCTCCACATGTCTGTGTGGGTTTCCTCCATGTGCTCCAGTTTACTCCCACAGTCCAAAGATGTACAGATTAGGTATATTGGCCATGCTAAATTGCCCCTTAGTGTCCAAAGATATTCAGGTTAGGTAGATTAGCTGTGCTACATTGTCCCTTTATATATTGGCCACGCTAAATTGCCCCTTAGTGTCCAAAGATGTGCAGGTTGTGTAGATTAGCCATGCTAAATTGCTCTTTAGTGTCCAAAGATGTGCAGGTTGTGTAGATTAGCCATGGTAAATTGGGATAGGTCAGGATTTTACAGCCTCGTTCATCCCAAAACTGTAAAATCCTGCCCGAGGTCAATGAACCTTTCCATGGTTCGACCCTAAATATGTGGGGTTACGGGGATAGGGCATGGGTGGGATTGTTGTGGGTGCAGACTCAATGCACCTAACGGCTGCCTGGTGCATTGTATTCAATGATTCTATGTAAACTGTGTAAAACTATGCTTTCAGACAAATTCCCACCACCTTCTGGGTGAAAAAGTTTCTCATCAAATCCCCTCTAAATCTCCTGCCCCTTCCCTTAAACCTACACCCCTGGTTATTGACCCCTCTGCTAAAGGGAAACATTTTTTCTTATCTACCCTATCTGTGCCCCTCGTAATCTTGAACAACTTAATCACATTCTCCCCCTCAGCCTTCTTTGTTCCAAAGAAAACAACCCCAGTCTAACCAGCCTCGCTCCAGCCCAGGCAGCATCCTGGTGGATCTCCTCCATACCCCCTCCAATGCAATCACCGCCCACGATGCCCGTGACTGGGCAGGGAATCCAATCCCGCCCCATGTTAGCCTGGAGTTCCGTATTAGGGTGCACATTTTAGCATCGCACAGATTTAGACAATCCCCAGGAACCGCAGTAGGTGGGACGAGACGGACAGAGATGGCTGTCACCTCCAAGGTTAAGAGGACCCCGGGGGGGGGTGTGAACGGGACCATCCCTACGCGAGCCTGAGGCAGAGGATCGGGCTTGTACTTACCCGCACTGTAGCAGGTATTGAAAGGTTGATTGGCCGGCATATTCTGTGTGCATCTGAGTAGTGTCTCCCCCTCCTTTTGCTTCCTCTGTTCCCTTCTCTTCACCACGTGACCCATGACAAATGTCCTGTCCTGATACAGGACCTGAGTAAAGAGGGAAAGGTATCAGAAGGGTTAAGTTAGCCTCAGATGTACAAAGCTCCTCCCAAACCCATCGGAGTCTCTAATTACAGTGCCGTACCTCCTTCTCAAAAGAGGGACTCGCAATATCACCAACTTCTGCTCCAGTACCTCTGACTTGTCGCAACATTTCTCCCTTTCAACCTCAACCCAACTTTTGAAATTATTAAATCTGCTTCTGCCACCCTTTCAGGCAATGCCTTCCAGATCACAACAACTCGCTGCTTTTAAGAAAGTAAAATTCTCCTCTCCTCCCCGCTCTAATCTTTGCCCGATTCTCTTCAAATGGAATTTTGTCCTTCATTGCTAGAGGGATGGAGTTCAAAAACAGGGAAGTTATGTTGCAGTTTATATAAGATGCTGGTGAGGCCACACCTGGAGTACTGTGTACAGTTTTGGTCTTCCGGCTTGAGGAAGGATATACCGGCACTGGAAGGAACGCAGAGGAGATTCACTAGTTTGATTCTGGAGTTGAGAGGATTGGCTTATGAGGAGAGACTCAGTAGACTGGGGCTATACCCATTGGAATTCAGAAGAATGAGGGGAGATCTTATAGAAATAAGATTATGAAGGGAATAGATACGATAGAAACAGGGCGATTGTTTCCACTGGCGGATGAAACTAGCACTATGGGACATGGCCTCAAAATAAGGGGGAGCAGATTTAGGACTGAGTTGAGGAGGAACTTCTTCACCCAAAAGGGTTGTGAATCTGTGGAATTCCCTGTCCAGTGAGGTTACCTCATTGAATGTTTTTAAGGCAAGGATAGATAGATTTTTGAACAGTAAAGGAATTAAGGATTATGGTGAGTGGGTGGGTAAGTGGAGCTGAGTCCATGAAAAGATCAGCCATGATCTTATTGAATGGCGGAGCAGGCTCGAGGGGCCAGATGGCCGACTCCTGCTCCTAGTTCTTATGTCCTTATAATCTGTGTCCCCTCTGGTTATCCACCCCCCTGCCGTTGGGAAAAACGTTCTCCTATTTTCTCCATCCAAACCCACTTGTGATTTTTGAATGTCTCGATTCAATCTCTCCCTTAATCTGTTCTTTTCCAAGGAGAACAATCCCAGTTTCTCCCAGCCTCTCTCCCCATCGACTGAAATCCTTCATCCCTTGTGCCATCTGGCAAATCTCTGCTGCACTCTCTCCAGGGCCATGACATTCTTCCAAAACGTGGTGCCCAGAATTGGAGGCACATGCTGGGCCTATACCTAGGCTTCCCTGGGGATTGTTCCACCTGAGATCCAGCGTCAGGGCTCAGAAGGGCGAACGTCTTGGTTCTGGGCACGCTGTAGCAGAAGATGAAAGATCTTTGAACTGAACGACCCTTCACTCCCCCTCCTCTTCAGATGAAATGTAACTGAGGCCCTATCTGCTTACCCAACTTGCCCATGGGGATGGCAAACAGAACAGGGGGTTGGTATTGTGCCCCTTCCATTCTTTGCAGAAGATTAAAATCATTCTCCAAACATGAACTGCTCTGTAACCTCCCTCAACAGCCAAAGAGGCACTTCATTCATTCATTCATATATTCATAAGACGTAGGAGCAGGAGTAGACCGTTAGGGATGGCAGGGTGGCACAGTAGTTAGCACTGCTGCCTCACAGCGCCAGGGACCTGGGTTCAATTCCCACCTCAGGTCAGTGCCTGTGTGGAGCCTGCACATTCTCCCTGTGTTTGGGTTTATACTTCCTGCAGTTGAGGACGATGAAAGGAGATCTGATTGTGGTATATAAAATACTAAGAGGGATTGATTGACCATGGAGGCGCGGCAGCACAGTGGTTAGCACTGCTGCCTCACAGCACCAAGGATCCGGGTTCGATTCCCGGTTTGGGTCACTGTTTGTGCAGAATCTGCATGTTCTCCCTGTGTCTGCGTGGGTTTCCTCCCACAGTCCAAAAATGTGCAGGTTAAGTGGATTGGCCTTGCTTAGTGTCAGGGAGATTAGCAGGGTAAATTTGTAGGGTTACGTAACATTGGGCCTGGGTGGGATTGTGGTCGGTGTAGACTCGATGGTCCGAATGGCCTCCTTCCATAGGGATTCTATGATTCAGCCCATCGAGTCTGCTGTGCCATTCAATGAGATTATAACTGATCTGATGTGATAAACCTCAACTCCACCTTCCCACCTTATCCTGGTAACTCTCGATTCCCTTACAGATTAAAAATCTATCTCAGCTTTGAACACACTAAACGACCCAGCCTCTACAGCAGTAAAGAATTCCTCAGATTAACTCCCCTCTGAGAAAAGAAATTCCTCCATCTTCAATGGGCGAACCCCTTACGCTGTGATTATGTGTGAGGTTATCCACTTTGGCAGGAATAATAGTAGGAGGGATTACTATTTAAAGGGCGAAAAGCTGCAGCATGCTACAGTGCAGAGGGACCTGGGGGTCCTTGTGCATGAGTCGCAAAAACCCAGTCTGCAGGTGCAGCAGGTGATCAAGAAGGCGAATGGGATGCTGGCCTTTATAGCGAGGGGGACAGAGTATAAAAGCAGGGAGGTCTTGCTGCAACTGTACAGGGCACTGGTGAGGCCGCAGCTGGAGTACTGTGTGCAGTTTTGGCCTTGGAGGGAGTGCAGAGGAGGTTCACTAGGCTGATACCGGAGATGAGGGGGTTGGACTATGAAGAGAGACTAAATAGACTGGGTCTGTACTCATTGGAGTATAGAAGGATGAGGGGGGATCTTATAGAGATGTATAAGATAATGAAGGGAATGGATAGAGTAGAGGTAGAGAGATTCTTCCCGCTCAGAAAGGATAGCAGGACTAGAGGGCACAGCCTCAAGATAAGGGGGGGGGGGGCAGTTTAGAACGGAGTTGAGGAGGAACTTCATCTCAAAGGGTGGTGAATCTCTGGAATTCTCTGCCCGTTGAAGTGGTGGAGGCTACCTCGCTAAATATATTTAAGTCACGGGTAGATAGGTTTTTGATAGACAAGGGAATTAAGGGTTATGGGGAGAAAGCGGGAAAGTGGAACTGAGCCACTTTAGATCAGCCATGATCTTATTGAATGGCGGGGCAGGCTCGAAGGGCTACATGGCCTACTCCTGCTTCTACTTCTTATGTTCTTATGCCCTCTGATCCTTGACTCTCACACAAGGGAGAATCAACGTCCCAGCATCTAACCTGTCAGTACTCCTGAAAATCCAATGTAAATTCATCAGATATAGGAGCAGAATTAGGCCATTCAGCCCATCGAGTCTGCTCCACCATTCCATCATGGCTAATATGCTCCTCATCCCCATTTTCCTGCCTTCTCCCTGTAACTTTCAACCCCCATGTCCAATTAAAAATCTGTCCAGCTCCTCTTTTAAATTTACTCACTGTCTTAGCACCCACTGCACTTGGGGGTAGCGAATTCCACAGATTCACAAACCTTTGGGAGAAGTAGTTTCTCCTCAACTCTGTTTTAAATTTGCTGCCCCTTATCCTCAGACTATGACCTCTCATCCTAGAATGCCCCACCAGAGGAAGCATCCGCTCTGCATCCACTTTATCCAGACCTTTTATCATCTTGTATACCTCAATTTGATTCCCCCTCATTCTTCTAAATTCCAGAGAGTATAGGCCTAAACTGTTCAATCTCTCTTCACATGACAAACCCCTCATCTCTGGAGTCAATCCATGAACCTCCTCTGAACTGCCTCCAATGCCACTACATCTTTCCTCAAATAAGGGGACCCAAACTGTGCACAATACTCTAGGTGCAGCCTCACCAATGCCTCATATCATTGCAACAATACTTCCCTTTATATTCTATTCCTTTAGCTATAAATGGCATCATTCCATTTGCTTTCTTTATTATCTGCTGTACCTACATATTATTTAGAAGGTTGAAGGGGGGACCTTATTGAAACTTACCTGATATTGCGAGGTCTGGATAGAGTGGACGTGGAGAAGATGTTTCCACTAGTAGGAAAAACGAGAACCAGAGGGCACAACCTCGGGCTAAAGGGATGATCCTTTAAAACAGAGATGAGGAGGAATTTCTTCAGCAGAGAGTGGTGAATCTGTGGAACTCTTTGCCACAGAAAGCTGTGGAGACCAGGTCATTGATTGTCTTTAAGACAGAGATAGATAGGTTCTTGATCAATAAGGGGATCAGAGGTTATGGGGAAAAGGCAGGAGAATGGAGATGAGAAAAGTATCAGCCATGATTGAATGGCGGAGCAGACTCAATGGGCCAAATGGCCTAATTCTGCTCCTATATCTTATGGCCTATATGTCTCAATAAGGTCACCTCTTCATTTTGCTAAAGTCCAATGAATATAGAAGAATTCATGCATTTGTTATTTCATTTGCACATTTATAACATATTCATTCATTTACTAATTAATCCACTTATGCGTTCATTCTTTCTTTCTTTCTATCCATCTCTGGGTACTTCTTTCCTTCTCTCATTCTCTTGCGAGTTCAGCTTAATCTGGAGAAGGTTGCTACATATATCTCCAACCAAAGCACCTGCTTGTGTCACTACGTAGGCGGTGTGGGGGATATAACCTCCTCTGTACCTGGGTATATATGAGATAGTAGCCATTCTTTTTAATGGCGATTGTACTGTTGTTCTGTTCAAAAGATTGCCCAGTGTGTAAGATCTTCTGCCAGTGAATAATGGTGTTGTCATCTGCAAGAAACACATAAGAGGAAGGGGAGGGCAGAGAGAGAGAGTACGTTACCATTCAATATTACCAACCTATCTCCAGTCCGCCTCTGTATCTCCATTTCCCCCTTCAGTCACTTGGCATGTTTTAGCTACTCTTCACTGAGCTGCCAGGATAGTCAATAGTGCAAGGCAATTGAACTATGGGTGGCATCACAGCCTAGCCTAATCTTTTTATCTCCACTTCATAGAATCACAGAAACCCTACAGTGCAGAAGGAGGCCATTCGGCCTGTCAGGTCTGCATTGACCACAATCTCACCCAGGCCTATCCCCATAACCCCACATATTTACTCCGCTCATCCCTCTAACCTATGCATCCTGGGACACTAAGGGGCAATTTAGCATGGCCAATCCACCTAACCTGCACATCTTTGGATACTAAGCGGCAATTTAGCATGGCCAATCCACCTAACCTGCACATCTTTGGACACTAAGCGGCAATTTAGCATGGCCGATCCACCTAACCTGCACATCTTTGGATACTAAGGGGCAATTTAGCACGGCTAATGCATCCTAACCTGCACATCTTTGGACTGGGAGGAAACCGGAGCACCCGGAGGAAACCCATGCAGACATGGGGAGAACATGCAAACTCCAAACAGACAGTGACCCAAGCTGGAAATCAATCCTGTGCCTCTGGCGCAGTGAGGCAATAGTGTTAACCACTGTGCCACTGTGCTGCTCCTGGGACATCATGGGTTACTAATGCCATGCCTGATGGTGTTTCCTTCAGCTGGGATGCTCTCCTTCCCCCCACCGAAAATCAGCTTGAGACTCTTCAGCCCAGACTCCTTCCCATCCTGGTCTACAACCCCTAAATCCAAGTCCCCTAGCATCGTGGAATGCAGGAACAGCAGAGGAGGCCATTCAGCCCCTTGAATGGGTTCTGCCATTCAATTTGATCTTAACAGTATCAGAATGGGTGTGATGCAGAAAAAAGCCATTTGGCCCATTGTACCCAAACTGACTCGCTAATTTTCCTTATGTCACTAACACCACACTTACCCTGCTTGTCCCCTTGACACTAGGTGCAATTTAGTACAGCCAATCTACCTAACTGCATATCTTTGGACACTAAGGGTCAATTTAGCACGGCTAATGCACCTAACCTCCACATCTTTGGACGGTCGGAGGAAACTGGAGTACCCAGAGGAAACCCACGCAGACACGGGGAGAATGTGCAGACTCCACACAGACAGTGACCCAAGCTGGGAATTGAACCCGGGTCCCTGGTGCTGTGAGGCAGCAGTTCTAACCACTGTGGCACTTGCTGTTTGAAGAAGATTTTCCTCATGTGGACTTTTGCTTTGAAAAGATTTTTAGATGATATATATTCAGACAACATAATCGGCTAATCTGTTCTGGTCATGGTTCTGTACTCTATAATCCCCTCTGATAAGAATCTCAATTTAGAAATCTCTAACTAATCCCCAGATGATTTTTTTTGTGTGAGAAGGAGAGAAAGTTCCAGATTTCCACTCCCTTTGTGTGAGGAAGAGCTTTTTGACATCACTCCTCAAGATCCCATCTTGCATTTGAAACTTTCTCTCCCTCGTTCTGGATACTCCCTTGTAAATGTGTGGGGTTAGTGGCATAGGGTGAATTGGTGAGCTGGTATGGATACACTTAACCCAATTGATCTCTTAATCAATGTTGACAAATTATCTGACCTCAAGCCACTGAAGTTGGTTCACTCTCAACCTGTCTGCCCCTCCCTTCTCAACTGTTCTCCCCCATCAAGACATTCTCATGAATGACCTTTCTCACTATATGGTCGATTGGCTGGTTCCCAATTCTCTCCCTCCACTCCCTCCCCAAATACCCCTCAAACCCTCCCTTTCTTCGTCCTCCCCTCCCAGCTACTGCCCTCCACTCCCTCCCCAACTGTCATTCTCCCAGCACTGCACCCCCTCCCTCAATTCCCACCTCTCCCAAATCAAATTCTTTGGAGTGTGGGAGGAAACCGGAGCACCCAGAGGAAACCCACACAGACACGGAGAGTATGTGCCGGGTTCAATTCCCGGCTTAGGTCACTGTCTGCATGGAGTCTGCACGTTCTCCCCATGTCTGCGTGGGTTTCCTCTGGGTGCTCCAGTTTCCTCCCATCTTCCGATTCCCGGCTTGGGTCACTCTGCATGGAGTCTGCATGTTCTCCCTGTGTCTGCGTGGGTTTCCTCCGGGTGCTCCAGTTTCCACTCCATCTTCCGAATCTCTCTGCACCCTCCTCCTACCTCTCCCCCTCGTCTCGCCTCTCCCTCCTGTTCTCCTCTCCCTTCCCCACCCACCTTCGATAACCCTCCTTCCCCACCTCCCTCCTCTTCCTCTCTACCTCCTCCCCTGTCCCCTTCCCTTCCCCTCTTTTTCTTTCCCTTATTTCCCAGCATAATCAAGAACCCCACGTATCCTGGACATTCTCACTTCCACCTTCTTCCGACAGGAAGAAGATACAAAAGTCTGAGGTCATGTACCAACTCACTCAAGAACAGCTTCTTTCCTGCTACCATCAGACTTTTGAATGGACCTACTTCGCACTAAGTTGATCTTTATTTACACCCTAGCTATGACTGTAACACATTCTGCACTCTCTCCTTTCCTTCTCTGAACGGTATGCTTTGTCTGCATAGCACGCAAGAAACAATACTTTTCACTGTATCCCGATACATGTAACAATAATAAATCAAATCAAATCCTTCTTCCCTATGTACTCTATGAACGGTATGCTTTGACTGTATAGCGTGTGAGAAACAATACTTTTCAATGTCTACTAATACATGTGACAATAATAAATCAAATTCTTTGGAGTGTGGGAGGAAACTGGAGCACCCAGAGGAAACCCATGCAGACACGGGGAGAGTGTGCAAACTCCACCCAGACAGTGACCCAAGCCGTGAATCGAACCCGGGTCCTTAGCGCTGTGAGGCAGCAGTGCTAACCACTGTGCCACTATGGAGGATATTAGACTCTGGGATTCTATTTCTTGTGACTGATGCTTTTCTGTTGATGGGTCCAGCAGCTCACGTATCATAGCCATCACTCACCCTCTGATTGGTAGGAGGACGGGACCAGGTGGATTAATGAATTTTTTCCTGTAGAGGAAAAGATCAAGGATCAGTTACGGTGATTACAACACATGCTCCTCCCCACACCCCCCCACCACCCATACACCTCGTATGGCATTGTGTTTAGATATTAGCCAACTAACCACACAACAAGACTTGTGTTCAAATCCCCTTCATGGCTTCCCTTTGCCTAACTTGAACTTTGCCAAAAAAAGGCACATCCTGTCGAAGCTTTCCATCTCACCCTCATCAGACCAAATCTCAAGTAATCACCACAATTTCTTCCACTGCTGATGGGTCAGCGCAGTGACTCTGGTTGAGGCGTTGCCCCGGAGAAGGGGACAGGGAGCAAGACACTCCCTTTTCCCTTGTGGTGTGAATTGTTGTGAGAGTGGAAAATTCAGCATTCTTGCGTTTGTCCTGATGAATGAGAGACCGAAAAAATTTCAACAACATGTTCAGCAATAGCAGTAACCTCCTCAAACCCCCTTTGACGGGAGTATAAATTCATAACTTGATAAAATATAGGAGCAGAATAGGCCATTCGGCCCATTGAGTTCACTCTGCCATTCGATCATGGCTGATATGCTCCTCATCCCCATTTTCCTGCCTTCTCACCGTAACCCTTCAACCCATTCCCAATTAAAAATTTATCTAACTCCTCCTTAAATGTACTCACTGTCCCAGCATCCACCGCACCTTGAGGTAGCGGATTCTAAATTCGATTGCACCCCCGTCTCTCCCCAGTTGATTATCCAAAGACCAAAGAAAATTTCAGCACAGGCACAGGCCCTCCGGCCCTCCAAGCGTACACTGACCATGCTGCCTGTCTGAACTAAAACCCGCTGCCCTTCTGGGGACCATATCCCTCCATTCCCATTCTATTCAAGTTTTGTCAAGGTGCCCCTTAAAGGTCAGTATCATATCCTCTTCCACTCCCTCCTCTGGCAGCAAGTTCCAAGCACCACCAATCTCTGTGTAAAAAAAAAAACTTGCCTTGTACACCTCCTTTAAACCTTGCCCCTCGCACCTTAAAACCTGTGCCCCCCTAGTAACTGACTGTTACACCCTGGGAAAAAGCTTCTGACTATCCACTCTGTCCATGCCCCTCATAATCTTGTAGACTTCTATCAGGTCTCCCCTCAACCTCCGTTCCTCCAGTGAGAACAAACCCAGTTTCTCCAACCTCTCCTCATAGCTAATGCCCTCCATACCAGGCAACATCCTGGTAAATCTTTTCTGTACCCTCTCCAAAGCCTCCACATCCTTCTGGTAGTCCTATCTTAATATCTCGTCCCGTGGCTCAGTGCGACTGTGAAATGTCGTGGGGTGGGGGCAGGGTGTTGTTATCTGGCACCTTACTAATGAAAGTTGTTGTTGTCGCTGTTAACACAGATTTGAAGAGGTCGTGGAAATTGTGTGTAAAAATTGGCAGGTCATGCTATAGCTGTACAGAGCCTTAGTTAGACCTCATTTGGATTATAGTGTTCAATTCCATCGCCACACCATCAGAAGGATGTGGAGGCTTTGGAGTGGGTACAGAAAAGATTTACCAGGATGTTGCCTGGTCTGGAGGGTATTACGAAAGATTAGATAAACTCGGTTTGTTCGCACTGCAGCGACAGAGGTTGAGGGGTGACCTGATAAAGGTCTACAAGATTATGAGGGGCATGGACAGAGTGGATAGTCAGATGCTCTTTCCTAGGGTAGAAAAGTCAAGTACTGGGGGACAAAGGTTGACGATGTGTGGGGAAAAGTTTATAAAAGTAGGGAGGTCTTGCTGCAGCTGTATAGGGCATTGGTGAGGCTGCAGCTGGAGTACTGTGTGCAGTTTTGGGCGCCGCACTTACGCAAGGATATTTTGGCCCTGGAGGGAGTGCAGAGGAGGTTTACTAGGCTGATACCGGAGTTGAGGGGATTGAGCTATGAGGAGAGGCTGAATAAACTAGGCTTGTACTCGTTAGAGTTTAGAAGAATGAGGGGAGATCTCATTGAGACGTATAAGATGATGAATGGGATGGATAGGATAGAGGTGGAGAGACTCTTCCCGCTCAAAAAAGACAGTAGGACTAGGGGGCACAGCCTCAAGATAAAGGGGAGGCGGTTTAGAACGGAGTTGAGGAGGAACTTCTTCACTCAAAGGGTGGTGAATCTCTGGAATTCTCTGCCCGTTGAAGTGGTGGAGGCTGCCTCGCTAAATATTTTTAAGAAGCGGGTTGATGAGTTCTTGATAAGAGAGGGGATTAAGGGTTATGGGGAGAGGGCGGGAAAGTGGAACTGAGCCACGACAGGTCAGCCATGATCTTATTGAATGGCGGGGCAGGCTCGAAGGGCTAGATGGCCTACTCCTGCTCCTATTTCTTATGTTCTTATGAGATGTGCGAGGGTGGTAGGTGTCTGGAACGTGCTGCCCGGGGAGGTGGTGGGAGCAGGGACGATAGCGGCATTTAAGGGGTAACTAGGCGAATACATGAATAGGACAGGAATGGAAGGGTATGAACGCTGTAAGTGCGTATGGTTTTAGTTTAGGCAGACGTCATGACTGGCGCAAGCTTGGGGGAGGTGGGGTGCGCTGTTCCAGTGCTGCTCTGTTCTTTGTTCTTTGGTGGGATGCCAGAATATGGTGAGTTACTGAAAAGGAAATGGCCATTCAGACTGGGAGATGGGCTGCGAGATGAAGACAGATTGTGGGCTCGTGTCTCTGCCTTGACCCAAGAGTGGGCCCATCTGGGCCAAATTAGTTTGAGAGACAGTTTCCAATACCAGACGTCCTGTCTGAGCTGCGGGAACCTTTGTAACACTTTGCTGGAGAGATCTGTCGACATGTCAGACAAGGACGGACATTTCTCTCGCCGTCGTACACAGCCTGAAGACCCCACTCGACCCAGTCGCGTGACCCGTCAAAGTATCATCACTGTGGTGATGTGGGGAAGGTGGCAGCTAGTTGGTGCACAGCAAGATCCCACAGTGGGGAAATAGCCAGTTACTCGGTTTTAGCAATTCTGGGTTGAGGAGTTAATACTGCCCTTCTCACCCCTGGAGGACGGGGAGAATTCCATGGCTGTTCCTCAGAATAGTGGCCATTTGCCTCCAAGTGAGAGGGAAGGCGGGGATTCTTCATTAACTTGGCATCTGAGAGGTGTCACCTCTGACAATGCAGCAGGCCACCAGTGTGTGCTCTTAGCTCTGGGGAGCAGGACTTAAACCTAGAAATGTGTACACAGTCTCTGAGGTTGTTACACAGTCTCTGAGGTTGTTACACAGTCTCTGAGGTTGGTACAGTTTCTGATGTGGGAGATTCTGATGTTCTGAGATGGTACACAGTCTCTGAGATGGTACACAGCGGCTGAGAGCAGTCAAGATCTAAAGTCCCGGCTGACAGACAGTAAAAGGAAAGCAGACTAAACAATCTTACGCTCAGTTCTCTGCCTGTGCCTGTGCTTGCCCTCGGAGTCTCGTTCCACGCGGAGTGCCTGCCGCTCCGGTTCCCGGTGGCGAGTGTGGGCAGGTTGTGGGCAGTCGCGGAGCTGAGGTGCAGGCGAAGGGTAGACAGGCGCCCTTGTGCGCGCCAACGCGGGCGATTCCTGCGGGAAGAGGCAAGGTCAGAATATCAAACCTAAAAACACAGGGTGGGTTGGCTGTCACTGGGGCCACCATTCTGGAGGGAGATTACAGCACAAGGTGAGAGACTTAATAAAACTCCTCCTGTCTGTGCGTCCTGATTGAACTGCACCTCACCTCACTGACCCGTCAGTACTCCCAGTATCCGCTGTAGTTCTCACCTCAGTGCCAGAACATCACTGGTTCAAATCCCAGTCCAGAGACTGGAGAATGTCATCCTGTCAGAATACCAGCACCGAGGGAGAGCTGCACTGTCAGTGGCGCTCCCTCATAGATGAGGCATTTAATCGAGGTACACCCCCCCTCCCCCAAAGTGGTTGTAAAAGATCCCACGGTAGCTAGTTTCACAGAAGGGCAGGGCCAAAATTAAGCTGATCTTTCTCTGCACTCTAGCTATGACCATGAACTGCATTCTGCACTCTCTCCTTTCCTTCTCCCCTATGTACTCTATGAACGGTATGCTTTGTGCACAAGAAACAATACTTTTCACTATATCCCAGTTCGTGTGACAATAATAAATCAAATCAATATTTGCCACTCAATCCATAAAATAATTTAAAAAACACAGATTATCTGGTCATTAGCACATCTGTGGGATCCTGCTGTGCACACATTGGCTGCTGTGTCTCCGACACTACCACCGCATCATTTCAAACCATACTTCATTGGTGACACTCCAGCCAGTGTCTCTCTCTCTCTCAGACACGCCAGCCAGTCTCTCTCTGTCTCAGACGCTCCAGCCTTTCTCTCTCTCTCAGACACGCCAGCCAGTCTCTCTCTGTCTCAGACACGCCAGCCAGTCTCTCTCTGTCTCAGACACGCCAGCCAGTCTCTCTGTGTCTCAGACACTCCAGCCAGTGTCTCTCTCTCAGACGCTCCAGCCAGTCTCTCTCCCTCTCTCTCAGACGCTCCAGCCAGTCTCTCTCCCTCTCTCTCAGACGCTCCAGCCAGTCTCTCTCCCTCTCTCTCTCTCTCAGACGCTCTAGCCGGTCTCTATAGAGATGCAAATCATTTTTCTTTCAGGGCTGTGATTTGCGACTTAACCTCTGGTGTTGATAAGAGGTCCAGATGGCTTAGGGGTCGGTTGTTAGTCTGTTTGGGAAGTTTGAGGGGAATTTTCGATTGAGAAATCCTCATCTCTTGGCAGCTAATTGCTGGTTTAGAGGTAGTGGGAGGGAGGGGGTGGAGTGGGGGTAGTGTTTACCGCATAGCTGCACTGACTCTGCTGTCTCACACGCCCTCAGAGACTCAGAGACCCGGGTCCCCAAGGAGAAACAGACAACACAAAATTCTTCCAAAGGTCAGCTGTGAGACCTGCCAAGAAATAAGAGAGAAGGGTTGGCCTGTGTTTGGATCGATGGCCTCTCTCTCTCTCTCTCTGCTGGCTTCACGGTTCCCCTCTGAAAGATATGAATGAGTGATTGGATAAATATGCTGACAATATATTCCCAGAAATGTAGTTATAGTGAGAGATGCTGACAGCTGTGCAGTAAACAAAAGAGACCTTGCACTAAGTCCAGGAACACCGTTCTAACTTTGTATCCATGGTTTCAAATCCCTTACATCCCCAATCGCCTCCTCCCTAACTATCTCTAGAATCCTTACACTGCAGAAGGAGGCCATTCGGCCCATCGAGTCTGCACCGCCTACAACCCCTAACCCTGCAATTTTGCATGGCCAATCCACCTAACCTGCACATCTTTGGACTGTGGGAGGAAACCGGAGGAAACCCACACAGACAGTGGCGGGGAGAATGTATCAACTCCAGATAGACAGTGACCCAAACTAGGAATCGAACCCTGGTCCTTGGCGCTGTGAGGCAGCAGTGCCAAGATTACAGAATTTCCCTGAAGTTAACGTTTTTTCCAATGGAAAATTCCAGCCTTTCGCAAGGTCAGAGAATCATAAGGCATGAACAAGTTGAATAAATACATTTCCTACACTTCGTTTAGCAGCTTCAAAGCTTTGCCTTTGAAATTCATCATACTTGGAGGCACACGAGGGTTACACATGTGAATGAAGCCTGGCACAAGTTTCTATTTAGCACGGATCTGTGGTTTAATCCCCTGGATTCCACACAGCACGTCTCCGATTCCACCTCAAGGGTTGCAAATGATCCTTTCAGGAAGTGGGTTGTGGATAATATTCCGGTAAAATGATGGATTTCTTTTCCAGCAGTGCTTTGGCCTCCGTTGCCTGTGCTGTGTTTCAATCGACACCCGTCTCCTGTTCTGGCCCCAGTCCTTCCTTCACACTGACTCAGTTCCAGAGCATGTGTCCTGCCATTGGGCACGATACTGCAGGAGGGTTCGTCCAATCCCCATCCTCCTCATTGCCCGCTTGAAATCTCCATGGCGTCCACCATCCTGCAGCCAATTGGAACTCCTCGTGACCCATTCGGATTCTTACTTGACTCTTATTCACTAGGTTAGCCTCACCAACCCCGCCCCCCCCAATCCCAGACCCTGTCCAATATCACTTCCCCATTATCTTCGCCGTATAGAACGTACAGGACAGACCGTTCGGCCCATCTGCTCCATCATGCTCATTGTGATCCTCCCACTCCCGCCCCCCCCCCCCCCCCCCCCCCCCCCCGCCGTCAACCCAACCCTCACCCTATCCTCCGATTCCTTTCCCCCTAGTGTGTTTATTCAGCATTCCGCCCCCCCCCCCCCCCCCACTTAAATGCATTTACATCGTTCACCTCTACCAGCCTCCCCCTGGGAGTGAGTCCCACGTTCTCTCCTCCCCCCACCCCCCACCTCCGTGGGAGCAAGTCCCACATTCTCCCCACTCCCCCTGTGGGAGCAAGTCCCATATTTTCCCCGCTCCACCGCGTGGGAGCGAGTCTCACATTCTCCCCCACTCCCTGTGGGAGTGAGTCCCACATTTCCCCCATCCCGTGGGAGCGAGTCCCACGTTCTCCCCATTTTCCAAGGGAGCAAGTCCCACGTTCTCCCCATTCTCCATGGGAGCGAGCCTCAGATTCTCCCCACTCCCCCCGTGGGAGCGAGTCCCACATTTCCCCACTCCCCGTGGGAGCGAGTCCCACATTCTCCCCACTCTCTGGGTAAAGACCTTTCTTCTGAACTCTCCACTGGATTTACTTATGCCTGTCTTTTGGTCCCAGCTTTGTCATTCAGCCATGGGAGGCTGGATTGTGTGATGGATTGGGCTTCATTCATAACCCTTTGTAGTGGGTTTAAGTCCCACCCCACAAATGGAACCATCTTCTCCAGACCCATGCCATAAAAGGACATTGGTAACCATAGACCTCTACTGGGTTCGTCCATCTTCTTCCATTGCTTTCTTCACTAAGACTGACCAGGAATTTCTCCCACTGCTATCGGGTGTATCAGAAGGAATTACAGACTGATAATCAAACTCGTTGGCCACTTTAAAACACATCTTCAATGGCCATCCAGTTCAAGGGTGGGACTTAAACCCACTATAAAGGGTTATGAATGAAGTCCAGTCCATCATGCAAACCAACCTCCCATCCATTGACTCCGTCTACACTCCAGTTGCCTTGGGAAAAGCAGCCAGTATAATTTACCACTCCACGCAACCCGTACATTCTCTATTCCACCTTCTTCCATCAGGAAAAAGGTACAAAAGTCTCCAGTCACATACCAACTGACTCAAGAACAGCTTCTTCCCTGCTGCTGTCAGACTTTTGAACGGACCCACCTTAAATTAAGTTTATCTTTCTCTACACCCTAGCTATGACTGTAACACTACACTCTACATGCTCTCCTATGTGCTCTATGAAAAGTATGCGTTGTCTGTATAGCATGCAGGAAGCACAATTCCAGGTGGTTGGGGTGGGGGGGCGGGGGGGCGGTGGTGTTCCCACGTCTCTGCTGCCCTTGTCTTTCTAGATAGTGGTTTGGAAGGTGCTGTCTAAGGAGCCTTGGTGAGTTGCTGCAGTGCATCTTGTAGATGGTACACACGGCTACCACTGTGCGTTGGCAGAGAAGGGAGTGAGTGTTTGTGGATGGCGTGCCAATCAAGCGGGGCTGCTTTGTCCTGGAAGATTTCCGAGTGTTGTTGGAGCTGCACCCATCCAGGCATGTGGAGGGAATTCCATCACACTCCTGACTTGTGTCCTTGCAGATGGTGAGCAGGCTTTGCAGGGAGTCAGGAAGAGTCAGTCTCCGCAGGATTCGCAGCCTCTGACCTACTCTGGTAGCTACAGTATTTATATGGCTGGGTCCAGTTCAGTTTCTGGTCAAGTGTGCCCCTTATTGTTTCTGGTTTGAAAGAAGGCAGAACAGATTAATCTTTTAATGACTGGACTTTCCCATGTTAAAAATACTTTGTGCCTCCTGCACTCCCATCGCTCAGAGTTTAGCTTGGATTAGTTCCAGCCCCTCTCACAGGGCAGGACAAAAAAGTGAAATTTAAATCAGCTGGGAAAAGCCGCAGGATTTACATCAGGAAGTGACAGAACAAAGATCCGTCAGTTCAATTCTTTCCTCAACATGTCCCCACACAATGTTCCAGATGAATCATCCGATGTCTGGGACATTCC
Source organism: Carcharhinus amblyrhynchos (assembly GCF_965287045.1). Taxonomy (NCBI): domain Eukaryota; kingdom Metazoa; phylum Chordata; class Chondrichthyes; order Carcharhiniformes; family Carcharhinidae; genus Carcharhinus; species Carcharhinus amblyrhynchos. The sequence goes on along the minus strand of NW_027650541.1, from coordinate 19,721 downwards.
CTAAGCGAAAGCTTCCTCAATTTTCACGAATAAAGGGATCTCCAACCACCCCTAGCGCCTTCCCCAGAATCTTCATTAATCTCCAGCTGGCAAAAAGTCAGGACTGGGAAGCCCTTTTGAAAGGGAGTTAGGCCTTCCCTTTTTTCCAAATTTTATCTGAAGATCAGCACTTTCCCCATTACAACAAGACATAGGGGTGAGGAGGCCCAGAGTCATCCAATCAGGTCGCAAAGAGTGATTGGCTGGTGAGGTGGGTCCTGCAAGCGACCTGTTGTGGGGCTGGGGTTGGAGGTCATGAGGTCAAATCTCCTCGAATGCTTCACATAAAGTTGGCATTCTCCACTTGCTCATGTGCTGCCCCTTCTACCCAACAGTCATCTTTCATGGAAGGTGGGTGTCGCTGGCTATACCCAACATTCATTGCCCATCCCTAAGTGCCCCTTGAGAAGGTGGTGGGTGTCACACCATTTTCAACCCACTGCAGTCCCTGTGGTGTAGGTACACCGATGTAAACTGATAGCCAAGTTCCGCACACATGAGGACAGCCTCAACCAGGATCTTGGGTTCATGTCACACTATCTGTCAACCCCCCACGACTTGCCTGGGCTTGCAAAATCTCACTAACTGTCCTGTCTGGAGACAATACAGTTTATTAACAGGGGGTTTGAGTTTAAGAGCCGTGGGGTTTTGCTGCAACTATACCGGACCTTGGTGAGACCACATTTGGAATATTGTGTGCAGTTCTGGTCACCTCACTATAAGAAGGATGTGGAAGCGTTCGAGAGAATGCAGAAGAGATTTACCAGGATGCTGCCTGGTTTGGAGGGTATGAGAAAAGGTTGAGGGAGCTGGGGCTTTTCTCTTTAGAGTGGAGGAGGATGAGAGGTGACTTAATAGAGGTTTATGAGATGATGAGACGGATTGATAGAATGGATGTTCAGAGACTATTTCCTCGGGTGGATGTAGCTGTTACCAGGGGGCATAACTATAAGGTTCATGGTGGGAGATAATAGGAGGGATGTCTGAGGTAAGTTCTTTACTCAGAGAGTGGTTGGGGTGTGGAATACACTGCGTGCTGTGATAGTGGAGTCGGACACTAGGAACTTTCAAGCGGTTATTGGATAGGCACATGGAGCACACCAGAATGATAGGGAGTGGGATAGCTTGATCTTGGGTTCGGGCGTAGCTCGGCACAACATCGAAGGCCGAAGGGCCTGTACTGTGCTGTACTGTTCTATGTTCTAATACACATCTCTTTAACGCTCTCTCCACTCACATTGTCTGCACCTTTAAGACTTTATTACCGGTAAAGACACGCATTCCAAACATTATTTTGTAAATTGAGTTTGTGCCTTTATATGCCCTGTTTGTGAACAGAATTCCCACTCACCTGATGAAAGCACTCCGAAAGCTAGTGGCGTTTGCTACCACATAAACCTGTTGGACTTTAACCTGGTGTTTTGAGACTTCTTACCATGTAGGTACACCCACAGGGTTGTTAGGGACGGAGATGCAGGATTTTGACCCAGCGACTGTGAAGGAGTGGCCGATGTATTTCCAAGTCTGGATGGTGAGTAACTCGGAGGGGAACCTCCAGGTGGGGGTGTTTCCAGGTATCTGCTGCCCCTGTTTTTCTAGATGGTAGAGGTGGTAGGTTTGGAAGGTGCTACCTAAGGAGCCTTGGTGAGTTGCTGCAGTGCATCTTGTAGATGGTATACACAGTTGTGTCAGTGGTAGAGAGAGTGTTTGTGGATGTGGTGCCAATCAAGCGGGGCTGCTTTGTCCCGGATGGCATTGACCTTCTTGAGTGTTGTTGGAGCTGCACCCATCCAGGCAAGAGTATTCCATCACACTCCTGACTTGTATCCTTGTAGATGGAGGACAGGCTTTGGGGGAGACGGGAGGTGAGTAACTCACTGACGTGATGCCCACGTTTTTTGGATCTCAATCTCACCATCGCGTTTTGGAAAGCCAACTTAAATTGGCCTCCTTGACCGAGTATTTGATCACCTCTCCCCCGCAGTGGCTTGGGAGTTCTGTTCGACCTCTCCCTGCGGAGAGATTTTCCAAGGTGCTACACAAATGCAAGCTCTTCTTATTGTTAATGCAAGCCCGGCACCTCAGCCTGACCAGGGTAACCCACAGCACGTGGACTGCAGCGATTCAAGATGGTGGCTCACTGCCACCTTCTCAAGGGGCAACGAGGGAGAGGCAATAAATGCTGGCCTAGCCAGCGGCGCCAATGTCCCAGGGGTGAATAAATGAAATAATTAACGGGATATGTAGGGGTGGCTAAAACTCTGGATGTACGTACCTCGCCCCGGAGCCTGCTCGATGTCCTGCCTCTATGCTCTCCTGCCATTGGTTGCCTGAACCATCACCCCTCACATTCCCACTTCCAATGGCCAATCAGAAAGCGGAACAGTTGTCACCAGACAGTCCGGAATTCTCCTGTCCCGCCCACCATGGGACTTGTAGCGAGTGGGGGGGGTGAGTAGACCACGCAAACATCCCTTGGCCTCAGGCAGGATTCTCTCCCAGGGGAAGGGGAGCGTTGATCCTGATGGATCTGGGGCAAGTCCTGGTGAGCTGTAGGATCGTCACCTGAGAGCGTTGCCACCTTCCGGGGCCAGGGGGTTGTGAGAGGTCTTGTGGAGGTGGGGGTGGGTGGCACATTCTTTCTGTGTATCACAGCTTGATAGGGATCCTGCTCTGTTTAAGATCGCAAGGAACTACAAAGGGTCGTGAATGTAGCCCAATCCCTCACGCAGACCAGCCTGCCAACCATTGACTCTGTCTACTGCCTCAGGAAAAGCAGCCAGTATAATCAAGGATCCCGCACACCCCGGACATTCTCTCTTCCACCTTCTCCCGTCGGGAAAAGGACACAAAAGTCCAAGGTCACGTACCAACCAACTCAAGAACAGCCTCTTCCCTGCTGCTGTCAGGACCCACCTTGTATTAAGTTGATCTTTCTCTACACCCTAGCTATGACTGTAACACTACATTCTGCACCCTCTCCCTTCATTCTCTTTGACTGTATAGTGCACAGAAACAATACTTTTCACTGTATCCCAAAATACGTGACAATAATAAATCAAATCAAATCCTTCTCCCTTATACTCTACGAACGGTTTGCTTTGTCTGTATAGCGCGCAAGAAACAATACTTTTCACTGTATCCCAAAACATGTGATGTGGAGATGCCGGCGTTGGACTTGGGTAAACACAGTAAGAAGTCTCACAACACCAGGTTAAAGTCCAACAGGTTTATTTGGTAGTAAACGCCACTAGCTTTTGGGGCTCTGCCCCTTCGTCAGGTGAGCAGAGTTCTGATCATATAAAGGCACACACAGTTTACAGAATACTGATTAGAACGCAAATCTTTACAGCTAGTCAGCTAATCAAATCTTAAAGATGCAGACAATGTGAGTGGAGGTAGAATTAGGCACAGGTTAAAGAGATGTGTACTGTCTCCAGACAGGACAGTTAGTGAGATGTAGCAAGTTCAGGCACATCATGGGGGTTACAGATAGTGTGACATCTCACTTACTGTCCTGTCTGGGGACTATACACATCTCTTTAACCTGTGCTTAATGCTATCTCCACTCACATTGTCTGCACTTTTAAGACTTGATTAGCAGTAAAGACTCGAATTCTAGTCAGTATCCTGTAAACTGTGTGTGTGTCTTTATCTGCCCTTCTCTGATCAGAACTCTCCACTCACCTGACAAAGGAACAGTGTTCCAAAAGTTCGTGGCGTTTACTATGAAATAAACCTGTTTGACTTTAACCTGGTGTTGTGAGACTTCTTACTCCCAATAGGTGTGACAGTAATAAATCAAATCAAATCCTTCTGGGAATGCCCAGAGAGGGCTAACAGTCTCCTCTCCGTGCACACCCTCCCTCTTCCTGCTCTATGTATCGACCTGTGTTGGCTTTTCTTATTGATTTGCAAATATTTATCCAAGTCTCCCTTGGAAAGCTGTGATTACCTTTACTTCCGCCACTCTCCCAGGCAGCTGATTGTAAGAGGCAATTATTCCCAGTGTTTAAAAAAAACCAAATTCCTCCTCGACTCCCCACCCATTCCTGTAACGGTGGATCGAAGCATTTAACCCCACATCAAACTCATATTTCTCTCAGTTGCGCCTGACAGCTTTTGACTGAGATTGAGCAAGAAGCTAACAAACGGGTGACGATTAAAACCATTTGAGATTGCGACAGTGTGAGCACCCCTCCTCCCACCCCGCAACTTCTCTCTTTTCACCGTAGCCCAATACATCCCAAACCCCCAGAGTGTTGGTTTGTCCCTGGGGTTGGTGGGGGGAAGGAAAGCGCCCGCGAAAGAGGTGGGGGGAGGTAAACGGTTCCAAACTCACGTCCTGCGACTCGTCGGTGGTCCGCCTCGCGCCGCACGCCTCCCGCAGCCCCTCCAGCTCCCACCTCAACCTCGCCATCTCCGCCGACTGCAGGACCTGAGCCGCCAGGCACAGCAAGACTCCGGCCAGCGCCGCCATCCCCGCGGAAACCGGTGACACCATCAGCTCAGGCCACACCTCCCCTACTCTTTTCCCCCCCCCCCCCCTCCCCTCCCTCCCTCCCTCCCCCCACCACCTCCCAAAAACAAAAAAAAAACCCCACCCTGGCCCTCTCGGCAGTGGGCAGACCCGTCTGAACCAGGGAAGCAGTTCAAACGTGGAGGAGACAGAGAGAGACAGAGTCTGCTGCAGGAACTGTTCCTCTGACTGAAGTGGGAGGGAGAATTTCACAGAGCTGGGCAATTTGACAGTCAAATAACGCCCATTGGCACCAAGCCCCTCCTGCAGAAAAGTGGGTCAAGATTTGATTTGAGTCCTGTGTTCTGACGTAATCACTCAAGTTGTTAAATTGCAGCACAATTGCCAACTCCGGTGAACTTTTGTATTAACAGAGTAGGACAGGGTGAGAGAGGTGACGTGGGAGGGAATTAACAGGAGCAGGAACAGCCTTGGTGCCAAACTGGCCCAGTGACAGAAAGCAGAGAGCGTTCAGTTCTTTTCAGGTTGCCTAGCTCAGAGCAGGTAAGGATGGGTAGACTTCCAAGGTGGCATCATGGAGTGCCCCTAGACGAGATGCGCTTGGTATCCCAGAGTTATTTTTCTGAGCTGAATTCCAGTTGATCGCGAGGACGTGGGGCACGATGGATAACACCGCTTCCTCACAACGCCAGGGTCCTGCGTTCAATTCCCAGCCTCTGGTCACTGTCTGTGTGGAACTTGCATAGGTTTCCTCCAGGTATTCTGGTTTCCTCCCACACTCCAAAGTTATGCAGGCTAGGTTGATTGGCCGTGCTAAATTGCCCCTTAGTGTCCAAAGATGTACAGGTTAGGTGGATTGGCCATGCTAAATTGCCCCTTGGTGTCCAAAGATGTACAGGTTAGGTGGATTGGGCATGCTAAATTGCCCCTTAGCATCCAAAGATGTACAGGTTAGGTGGATTGGCCATGCTAAATTGCCACTTGGTGTCCAAAGATGTTCAGGTTAAGTGTATTAACCATGGTAAATTGCCCCTTAGCGTCCAAAGAGGTGCAGGTTAGGTGGATTGGCCATGATAAATTAACCCTAGTGTCACGGGGACCAGCTAGGGTAAATATGTAGGGTTGCAAGGAAAGAGCCTGCGTGGCATTGTGGTCAGTATAGACTCGATGGGCCGAAGGGATTCTGTTTGGACCTGTGTCCTCAGAGGCTCCGCGGCCTCTGGATTATTCTGAGTCCAGTAACACCAACATTGGGAGGCTGGAGGTGATAACGCTATGACTGGGGCAACGGAGAAATTTTATTGCGAGTGTTCTAAGTCACAGCCATCAGACATCACGCATCCCTTTAAGCAAGAATTTCTTTTTTTATTCATTCATAGGACATGACACGTTACTGGCTGGCCAGCATTTATTACGCAACGTTAGTTGCCCAAGGGCAGTTGATTTATTATTGTCACATGTATTGGGATACAGCGAAAAGTATTGTTTCTTGCGCACTATACAGACAAAGCATACCGTTCATAGAGTACATAGGGAAGAAGGATTTGATTTATTATTGTCACGTGTTGGGATACAGTGAAAAGTATTGTTTCTTGTGTGCAATACAAAGCATACTGTTCATAGAGTATATAGGGGAGAAGGATTTGATTTGATTTATTATTGTCACATGTACTGGGATACAGTGAAAATATTGTTTCTTGTGCGCTATACAGACAAAGCATACTGTTTGTAAAGAAGGAGAGGGTGCAGAATGTAGTGTTACGGTCATAGCTAGGGTGTAGAGAAAGATCAGCTTAATGCGAGGTAGGTCCATTCAAAAGTCTGACAGCAGCAGGGAAGAAGCTGTTCTTGAGTCGGTCGGTACGTGACCTCAGACTTTTGTATCTTTTTCCCAATGGAAGAAGGTGGAAGAGAGAATGTCCAGGGTGTGTGGGGTCCTTAATTATGCCGGCTGCTTTTCCCGAAGCAGCGGGAAGTGTAGACAGAGTCAGTGGATGGGAGACTGGTTTGTGTGATGGATTGGGTTACATTCACAATCTTTTGTAGTTCCTTGTGGTCTTGGGCAGAGCAGGAGCCCATACCAAGCTGTGATACAACCCAGAAAGAATGCTTTCTATGGTGTATCTGTAAAAGTTGTTGAGAATCGTAGCTGACATGCCAAATTTCCTTAGTCTTCTGAGAAAGTAGAGGTGTTGGTGGGCTTTCTTAACTATAGTGTCAGCATGGGGGGCACCAGGACAGGTGGTTGGTGATCCGGTTAGCCACATTGCTATGCTTCTGGAGTCATGTGTAGGCCAGACCAGGTATGGATGATTCATATCCTTCCCTAAAAGACCATTAGTGAACCAAGTAATAAACCTGCCTCATGGCGCCAGGGACTCAGGTTCAATTCCAGCCTTGAGTCACTGTCTGCAGTCTCCCTGTGTCTGTGTAGATTTCCTCCAACGTTCCAAGGATGTGTGGTTTAGTTTGATTGACCATGCTAAATTGCTCCTTAGTGTCAGGGAGATTAGCGGGGTAAATGGACCGTAGGAGGAGAGGTAATAAGCCGTGGATAACGAAGGAGGTGAAGGAAAGTGTTAAATTAAAAGCGGAGGCGTTTAGAGTAGCTAAGAGTAGTGGGCGAGAAGAGGATTGGGAGAGGTTTAAATGTCAACAAAGATTGACAAAGAAGTTGATAAAGAAGGGTAGGAGAAACTATGAAGCTGGGCTAGCGCTTAATATAAAAAAGGATAGCAAGAGTTTTTATAAATATATAAAAAGGAAGAGGCTGGCTAGGGTGAGCGTTGGACCCTTAGAGGATGAGAAGGGGGACTTAGTGGTAGGGGATGGGGAAATGGCTGAGGTCTTGAATAACTTTTTTGTTTCGGTCTTCACGGAGGAAGATGTGAATAATTTGCCAGGTGTTAGCGATGGAAAGGTGGTAGGACTGGAGGGTCTCAATGACATTTTTGTTACTAGAGAGATGGTGCTCGACAGACTGGAGGGACTGATTGTGGACAAGTCCCTAGGACCGGATGGAATGCATCCGAGGGTCCTGAAAGAAATGGTGGAGGTGATAGTGGATGCCTTAGTGGTTATTTTCCAGATGTCGCTGGATTCCGGAGAAGTGCCGGAAGATTGGAAAACGGCTAATGTTACGCTGTTGTTTAAGAAGGGTGCCAGGCAAAAGGCAGGGAATTATAGGCCGGTTAGTTTAACGTCTGTTGTAGGTAAAATGTTAGAATCCGTCATCAAGGAGGAAATAGCGAAGCATCTTGAGGGGAATTGCTTAATAGAGCAGACGCAGCACGGTTTCGTTAAGGGGAAGTCGTGTCTGACAAATTTATTGGAGTTCTATGAGGATGTGTCTAGGGCGGTGGATAGAGGAGAGCCAGTGGATGTGGTCTTTCTGGATTTTCAGAAGGCATTTGACAAGGTACCTCACAAGAGGTTATTGCAGAAGGTCAGGGGGCATGGAGTTGGGGGTAGGGTGTTAGCGTGGATAGAGGATTGGTTGTCAAATAGGAGGCAGAGAGTGGGGGTTAATGGGTGCTATTCGGATTGGCGGTTGGTGACCAGTGGAATGCCCCAGGGGTCGGTGCTGGGGCCTCAGCTGTTTACCATTTATATAGATGATCTGGAGGAGGGAACCGAGTGTAGGGTGTTGAAATTTGCTGATGACACCAAGATGGGGGAACGGCAAATTGCGCGGAGGGTGTGGAGAGTCTGCAGAAGGATCTAGATAGGCTGGGCGAATGGGCCAGGAAATGGCAAATGGAATTTAATGTTGGCAAGTGCGAGGTGGTCCACTTTGGTAGGAATAATGGTAGGAAGGACTATTTCTTACGGGGCGAAAAACTGCAGCAGGCGACGGTGCAGAGGGACCTCAGGGTCCTTGTGCATGAGTCGCAAAAACCCAGCCTGCAGGTGCAGCAGGTGGTCAGGAAGGCGAATGGGATGCTGGCCTTCATAGCGAGGGGGATTGAATATAAAAGTAGGGAGGTCTTGCTGCGGCTGTATAGGGCATTGGTGAGGCCGCAGCTGGAGTACTGTGTGCAGTTTTGGTCGCTGCACTTACGCAAGGATATTTTGGCCTTGGAGGGAGTGCAGAGGAGGTTTACTAGGCTGATACCGGAGTTGAGGGGGTTGAGCTATGAGGAGAGGCTGAATAAACTAGGCTTGTACTCGTTAGAGTTTAGAAGAATGAGGGGAGATCTCATTGAGACGTATAAGATGATGAATGGGATGGATAGGATAGAGGTGGAGAGACTCTTCCCGCTCAGAAAGGACAGTAGGACTAGGGGGCACAGCCTCAAGATAAAGGGGGGGCGGTTTAGAATGGAGTTGAGGAGGAACTTCTTCACTCAAAGGGTGGTGAATCTCTGGAATTCTCTGCCCGTTGAGGCTGCCTCGCTAAATATTTTTAAGACGCGGGTTGATGGGTTTTTGATAAGCGAGGGGATTAAGGGTTATGGGGAGAGGGCAGGAATGTGGAACTGAGCCACGACAGATCAGCCATGATCTTATTGAATGGTGGGGCAGGCTCGAAGGGCTAGATGGCCTACTCCTGCTCCTATTTCTTATGTTCTTATGTGCATGGGTTATGGGGATAAGGCTGGGTGGGATTGTTGTTGGTACAGACTCGATGGGCCAAATGACCTCCTTCTGCACTGTAGGGATTCAATGATTCTAAATTAGTGAACTAGATGAGTTTTTCTGACAATGGGTCATCAGTAGATTCGTAATTCCAGATATTTTTTATTGAATTCAGATTCCACCTTCTGCCGTAGCAGGATTCGAACCCAGGTCCCCAGAACATTAGCTGAGATCTGGGTTAATAGAGTGGCGTTAATACCACTAGGCCATCACCTGGCTTCCCCTTAATGACTCTCAAAATCTTTCACCTGGTCCCATCCTTCCACTGAGGGGAGTCCCATTCGACCATCGCCATCTCTACATCCCACCCACCCACCTCCCACCGACTGTCTTTGGCTCCCAAGCTGGCCCTCTCCCCGGCCTCCATCCCTACAATCCTCTGGGATTCCTGCCCTCCTCCGAATTTGGCCTCTTGAGCATTCCCTGACTCCCATCACTCCACCATTGGCAGTCTTCCCTTCAGCAGCCTGGGGGTCCCTAACGTCTGGTATTCCCTCCCTAAATCTCTGTGTCCCTCTCTCTCTCTCTCTCCCCTTTTCTTTGACCAACTCTCATGGTCACCTGTTCTGACACTGCTGCTGTGAAGCACTCTGGGAGATTTTACCACATTGTCGGTGCTAAATCAATGCAAATTGTTAAAGAACAAAGAAAGTTACAGCACAGGCCCTCCAAGCCTGCACTGACCATGCTGCCGACTGAACTAAAACCTCCTACCCCTTCAGGGACCATATTCCTCTAGTCCCATCCTATTCATGTATTTGTCCAGATGCCTCTTAAAATCATTATTGTATCCGCTTCCACTGTCTCCCCAGTAGCAAGTTCCAGGCACCCACAACCCTCTGTGTAAAAGATCTGCCTCGTACATCTCCTTTAAACCTTGTCCCTCACACTTTAAACCTGTGCCCCCTAGAAATTGATTCTTCTACCCTGGGGATAAAAAGTTTCTGACTGTCCACTCTGTCCATGCCCTTCATAATCTTGTAGACTTCTATCAGGTCGCCCCTCAACCTCCAGTGAGAACAAACCAAATTTCTCCAACCTCTCCTCAGAGGTAATGCCCTCCATACCAGGCAACATCCTGGTACATCTTTTCTGTAACCCTCTCCAAAGCCTCCACATCCTTCTGGTAGTGTGGTGACCAGAATTGAATACTATATTTCAAGTGCGGCCTAACTAACGTTCTATAAAGCTGCAACATGACTTGCCAATTTTTAAACTCAATGCCCCGGCCGATGAAGGCAAGCATGCCGTATGCCTTCTTGACTACCTTCTCCGCTTTCAGTGACCTGTGTATCTGTACACCCAGATCCTTCTGCCTATCAATACTCTTAAGGGTTCTGCCATTTAATGTATATTTGCCATCTGCATTAACCCTTCCAAAATGCATTACTTCATATTTGTCTGGATTAAACTCCATCTGCCATCTCTCTGCCCAAGTCTCTGACTGATCTATATCCTGCTGTACGACCCTCATCGCTATCCGCAACCTTTGTGTCGTCTGCAAACTTACTAATCAAACCAGTTACATTTTTCTCCAAGTCATTTATTTATGTATATATATATTACAAACAGCAAAGGTCCCAGCACTGATCCCTGAGGAACGCCACTAGTCACAGTCTCCATTCAGAAACACACCCTTCCACTGCTACCCTCTGTCTTCTGTGACCGAGCCACTAGTCTGCAAGTTTCCACTTGAAGGGCTAAGATCTGCAGCAATTATTCTGATTTCTGATGAGCGTGAGAAGCAAAAAGGCACAGATGCCCGTTTGCTCTTGCCTTTTTGTTGCAGATGCAAAGCGGAGGAGTTTGCCTAAACTAGCAAGTTTTTAAATCATCAGAAAAGCGTCCGCAGTTGTCAAACAGATTCCCAGGTCAAGACTTTCCTGACTCAGAGAAGGTCACCGGGAAAGTCTCGCAAATGAAGTCGCAGAGAAAAATCAAAAGTGGGCTGTGGTCACTAGTTCAACGGAGGGAAAGACAGCTGCCGGCCTGCGCAAGCAAGATCCCACAAGCAGCCACATGTTGGTTTGATGTCAAGGTAGAATGCATAGAATCCCTACACTGTAGAAGGAGCCTATTCGGCCCTTCAGGTTTGTACGGAGCACAATCCCACCTGGGCCCTATTCCTTTAACCTCACACGTTTACCCTGTTAATACCCCCGACACTAAGGGTCAATTTAGCATGGCCAATCCATCTACCCTACACATCTTTGGACACTAAGGAATAATTTAGCACGGCCAATCCATCTACCCTACACATCTTTGGACACTAAGGAATAATTTAGCACGGCCAATCCATCTACCCTACACATCTTTGGACACTAAGGAATAATTTAGCATGGCCAATCCATCTACCCTACACATCTTTGGACACTAAGGAATAATTTAGCACGGCCAATCCATCTACCCTACACATCTTTGGACACTAAGGAATAATTTAGCATGGCCAATCCACCTAACCTGCACATCTTTGGACACTAAGGAATAATTTAGCCTGGCCAATCCACCTAACCTGTGCATCTTTGGACACTAAGGGGTAATTTAGCATGGCCAGTCCACCCTAACCTGCACAGTTCTTGCTGTGTGAAGGCACAGACTGTTTCAGTATTCGAGGAATTACTTCATCTGGGGAAAGACAGCGATAAATTGGGTTTGTTTTCTCTGTAGAGCAGAGTAGGCTGGGGGTGGTGGGGGGTGGGGGTAGACAATAGAGGCATTCAGAGTTATGAGGGCTTTCTGACTCTGTCTGTAGTAAGGGGGGGAGGGAGGGAGGGGTTAGTAACCAGAAGGACACAGGTAAAAGGTAAGTGACCAAAGAATCAAAAGCAACATGAAGGTAACATTTTTACACGGCAAGTTCTCGTGATCTGGAACACCGCCCAAGAGGACAGTGGAATCTAACTTCATTTACAAACAGGAAATGTTTATCGGGGCAGAGTCAAAGAGCGGGAGGAAAGGGGACTCACTGAATCTCCCTTTCAAAGGTGCTCTGTACGAAATGGGCTCTTTCTGTGCTGTTTTGTACACAGTCAATGTTCGAGGCCCCTCAACGCAATGCTTGCAGTGATCAGAGATCTTCCCACTTATTTGCAGCCAGAAGCTTGAGTGTAAACTAACTTCACCCGAATGCAAGCAAAACACTACAGGTGCTGTAAATCTAAAAAACCCAATATCCTGGCACTAACCCTCCGACGGTGTGGCGCTCACTCGGCGCCAACCCTCCAACGGCGCAACGCTCCCTCGGCGCCGACCCTCCGACAGTGCGATATGTGTTTCTCTGTGTGGGTTTCCTCCGGATGCTCCAGTTTCTTCCCACAGTCCAAAGATGTGCAGGTTAGGTGGATTAGCCATGGGAAATTGCACCTTAAAGTCCAAAGATGTGCAGGCTTGGCGGACTGGCTATGCTAAATTGCCCCTTAGTGTCCAAAAACATTAGGCGATTAGTACAGGGTTAAGGAGCTAGTGTAGGGGTGGTAGGCTTGGTTAAGTTGATCTGTTGGAGAATCTGTGTAGACTTGATGGGCCAAATGACCTTCTGGGCTGTAATGATTCTACGATATAACTTCCAGATCACAACAACTCGCTGTGAGTAAGGCTCATCTCTCGCTTGGGTTCTTTTCCCGACTCTCTTCGATCTGTAGCCCTCTGTTCACCCACCCTCCTGCCACTGGGGACAGTTTCTACCCTTATCCAAACCCCCTTGAACCTGCTCGATTAAATCTCTCCTCTTAACCACCTCTGCTCCAAGGGGAACGATCCCAATCTCTCCACAGTGATCAACCCCCCTCTCTCTCCCCGTCCTAAGGAAGGATTTAGACACAGGCCCCCATCTCTCTCTCTCCGTCTATTAATTCTTCTTGCTCAATCCCCCCGCCCCCGTTCCCAGAAGCACACACGGGAAGGGGAACAGAATCTGGAATCAAAATGATTTATTAAAATGCAATAATACTGACCAGGCATCTCCTTAGCAGCAACATTATAAAGCTTCACTTTGGAGCTGAACACCCTCACTCCCCCAACCTCAAGTGAGAGGGGGAGGGGGTCTGGGCTCCCAAATCAGTTGGCAAATCACAATTAGACAACTTCACCCCGTCTCCCATTCAAAATTCGAGAGACAATAGCTATTCTTTGGATGGGGATTGCCAACTCTACCCGGATGCATTTCTGGACCATTCATCACGTGACCTCTACTCCAATCCCCACCCGCCATTGGTCCTCTGAGACTGTCTCCCCCTCCCCAGTCTCCAATAAAGTACAAATATCTTCACCAAGACATGGGTTTCCTCCCATGGTCCAAAGATGTGCGGGTTGGGTGGATTGGCCGTGCTAAGTTGCCCTTAGGTGTTAGGGGGACTAGCTGGGGCAAATGCATGGGGTTCTTGGGATATGGCCCAGGTCAGCGCAGACTCAAAGGGCCGAATGGCCTCCTCCTGCATTCTATCGCACCTTCCCTGTCCTGTAGGATTCACCTTGGTGGGGAAAGAGGAGAACCGGGCAAGGTGGCAGCCTTGACCCCGAGTAAAGACACAATGGTGTCCACACATAAGCAGGACACAGTTACCCTTTGAACCCTTCTTGGCAAAGGCTATCACCAACATTCTAAAGCTCCCCCTCCCCACAACACTCCCTCCCTCCTCAACACTTGTTCAGTGGAGGTGGCTAAGCAGCTGGAGGGAGAGTAGGCGAGGGAGGGTCACCACGCATTGAGAGCACCCCTCACATCTCCGCCTCGCTCTTGACTGCACCCACCTCGAAGTTCAGAGACCCGTGGCTAGGTCACCATTGACATTCTGGCCAGGCCTCGACTCCTCGGGGTGAACTAGGCCCTCCCCCCAACTCTGAGAGGAAGTTGACAAAACAGCCTGAGGCCTATGAATTATGACACAGCTCAATGTATGGCCGCAGCACACTTCTTCAAGGCAGAATCACACGCAATGGGAGGGGGTATATAGAAGAAAGATTTTCATTAATAATGAATGACAAATTACAAAAGGTATATAAATACATAGTTTAAAAAAATCAATCCTCTAAAATACTGTCACGGCTTTGGTAGATCAGTTACAAATGATAAAAATCTTAAATTGATAGACTTATTGTTGGTGTTGCTGAAGGAAGAGACGGGCTGTCAAAGCTTTTCATCTTGTACTCCTCAGGACAAGAATGCCAAATTTCAAACTCATCACACTTTATAATGCAAAGGGTGCTGATTGGTTGGCGAGCCGGCATTGATTGGACGAGTCATTGGCAGGGGTGCCGACGGCTCCCTGATCTCCCAATTAATTCGGAAAGTAAAGTAAAAGTTTATTTGTTAGTCACAAGTAGGCTTATATTGTCAGTGCAATGAAGTGCACTGTGAAAAGGGCATATTCTTTTTGCTTGCAGAGAACATGACCCGCAGCCCCCCCACCGCCCCCCCCCCTCCCCCTCCCCGCCTCCGGCCGCGTCTGAGGCCCCGAGTATCCCCGTTACTTTCTCCTGCAGCGCAAATTGTAATCCTTTGAAATTTGGCATTCTTGGGTTTGCCCTGATGAGTGTGAAATGAAAAGCTTCGACAACACTTCTCTTTTCAATAGTATCGAAGGTCAGCATTGCTAAGCAGCTTTTGTTGGTACGAAGGGCTGAAGGTACAAAGCACTGTGAGCTCTTTGAACAGGCTTGAGGGGCCGAATGGCCATCAGCTGTTACACAGAGGGGGCGGCTCTGACATTAGTTATAGACACTGGCTCAGCAACAATTCAGATCTCCTCTGATAGGCAGGATCTTCCCCCCAGCTTATGATTCAGTTATTAATTTGGACTGGGATTTTGTCTCCCTCAGAAACACAATTTAAAATCAAACCCTACAACTTCCTCACTCAGTCAAATCACAGAATCCCTACAGTGCAGGAAGAGGCCATTCGGCCCATCGAGTCTGCACCGACCACAATCCCACCCAGGCCCCACCCCCTATCCCTACACATTTACCTGCTAATCCCTCCAACCTATGCATCTCAGGACACTAAGGGGCAATTTTTAGCACGGCCAATCAACCTAACCCGCACATCTTTGGACTTTGGGAGAAAACCAGAGCACCCGGAGGAAACCCATGCAGACATGAGGAGAATGTGCAAACTCCACACAGACAGCGACCTGAGCCGGGAATTGAACCCAGGTCCCTGGAGTTGTGAAGCAGCAGTGCTAACCACTGTGCTGTCCTTGCACAATTGAGGTTTATAAGTTGTGTCGAACCTTTCGAATGGACTTTTCAAATGAAAGCTTTCACAAGGACCTACCTTATATTAAGTTGATCATTCTCTACATCCTAGCCATCTATAACACTACATTCTGCACTCTCTCCTTTCCTTCTTCCCTAATGTACTCTATGAACAGTATGCTTTGCCTATATAGCGCACAAGAAACAATACTGTTCACTGTATCCCAATACATGTGACAATAATAAATCAAAACAAACTAATTATCAGGAACCATCGATATAAAGTCACCAATAAGTCTGACCAGGAGGAATTTCTCGACAGAGAGTGGTGAGAATGTTGTGCGCACCCCACAGCAAGTCCCTTACGTTAGCTCCCCATTCTGGCAGCACTTGCTACCAACTTCTCATTCTTGTTTTCAGATACCTCCCGCCCCCTCCTCCCTATCCCTGTAACTACCTCCAGTCCCTCCTAGATCTCTGCGCTCCGCCACATTTTCCAGCAATAGAGACTGCTTACCTGTGATGGAATTTTCCAGTCCCGCCAATGTCACCAGCCTATTCATATACTTGCTCAGTTACCCCTTAAATGTTGCTATCGTATCTGCTCCCACTACCTCCCCGGGCAGCGTGTCCCAGACATTCACCACCCTCTGTGTAAAAAAAACTTGCTTCACACATCTCCTCTAAACTTTTAGGCATGCACCTTAAATCTATGTCCCCTAGTAAGACCATAAGACATAGGAGCAGAATTAGGCCACTCGGCCCATCGAGTCTGCTCTGCCATTCAAGCATGGCTGATATTTTTCTCATCCCCATTCTTTTGCCTTTTCTCCATAACCCCTGATCCCCTATCTATAGCCATCTTAAAGACACTCAATGACCCGGCCTCCTCTGTGGCAAAGAGTTCCACAGATTCACACTCGCTGGCTGAAGAAATTCCTCCTCATCTGTGTTTTAAAGGAGCGTCCTTTTAGTCTAAGGCTATCCCTTCTGGTTTTTCCTACTCGTGGAAACATCCTCTCCACGTCCACTCTATCCAGGCCTCCTGTAACTTTCAATAAGCACCCTCCCCTCCTCATCCTTCTGAACTCCAATGAGTTCGGACCCACAGTCTTGACTGTTCTACCCTAGGAAGGAGTCGGGATGGTGAGTGGCTCGGACAAGAACCTCCAGGTGGTGACATTCCCCATAAGTTCTTCTAGATGGTAGAGGTGGTGGGTTTGGAAGGTGCTACCTAAGGAGCCTTGGTAAGTCACTGCAGTGCATCTTGTAGATGATACACACAGCTATGTCGGTGGTGGAGGGAGTGAGTGTTTGTGGTTGGGGTGCCAATCAAGTGGGACTGTTTTGTCCTGGGTGGTGTTAAGCTACCTGAATGTTGTTGGAGCTGCACCCATCCAGGCAAGTGGGGCGTATTCCTTAACACTCTTGAACTTGCGTCCTTGTGGATGGTGGACAGGCTTTGGGGGAGTCAGGAAGTGAGTTGTGATCAAGTCCTCCCCAAACATTAGAGCTTTTGGGTTCATTTCGCGACACCCTTTGTCCTCGGTTGTTGTCTCATTCCTTTGCTCTGGGGAATGGCGGCACAGTGGTTGGCATTGATGCCTCACAGTGCCAGGGACCCAGGTTCGATTCCTGGTCACTGTCTGTGTGGAGTTTGCACATTCTCCTTGGGTCTGCTTGGGTTTCCTCCGGCTGCTTTGGTTTCCTTCCACAGTCCAAAGCTCTGCAAGGTAGGTGGATTGGCCATGCTAACCTGCACATCTTTGGACACTAAGGGGCAATTTAGCATGGTCAATCCATCTAACCTACACATCTTTGGACACTTTGAGGCAATTTAACATGGCCAATCCACCTAAATTGTCCCTTAGTGTTCAAAGATGTGCAGGTTATATGGATTGGCCATGCTAAATTGCCCCCAATGTCAGAGGGATTAGCATGGGGTTATGAGGGATAGGGCCTGGATGGGATGTGGTCAGTGCAGCCTTGATGGGCCAAATGGCCTCCTTCTGTACTGGAGGGATTCTATGGAGAGAGAATTATCAAAACCCACAGCTTTGGAGGAGGCCATTCGGCCCATGGTGCCCACGCCGACCCTTAGAAAGAGCTATCCAACCAATCCCACAGTTCCGTTTTGTATCCACGACCCTGCACACCCCTCAATGCGTAGGGTCCAAACACGTCCTGGGAATTACTGACAGAAGCAGCTTCCACTGCTTCCCAACGAACTGGCAAAGATCTATCCCGGGCAATTTCCAATCCAGGGTGTCTGGTTGGGAAAAGATAAAGGTGTTTGGCGGGGTGGAGGGGAGGGGCAATGGAGAGCAGGTACATCTCATCTACGTACACACACTTACATTTTCGTCCTTCCCTCATTTCAAGGAGTCTCACTGGAGTTGTCAACTCTGTTGGAGGTTAGACCGGGTGACTTTTTGCTCCTTCCACCCCAACACCTGACAAGTCCATTCGCAAGACCCCCAAACCGCCACCACCACCAATTGCATGGCCAATTATAGAGCAGACAAACTGATCATTAATACTGTAGAGAAGAGACACACTACCAAAGTGTTTCGCTAATTTAGGAGCATTCATACAGATGGAAATTCTGCAAACAAAAGGAATTTGCTCAGACTTGGATGCTTTTCTTTCTCAATTATCTGAAATTTTGGGAGCCCATCATTCCCCGTTGCTTACTCCACAGCGAAGCTTTATCCAATCAGAGTCCATTTGCCATCCTATGGGCACCATTTTCTCTTAGGGTACGAATTGTTGTGAGAGGTCACACTCTCGCAGTTGTCCTGATGTGTGCAAGATGAAAAACTTTGGCAGCACTTCTCTCGTTTTAATAATGTTCCAAGTTCTGTACCACCAAAAATAGTCCCTCTGCCTTCAAAATTTTCCATCCGCAGCCCCTCCCCTGACCACCCCCCCCCCTCCTGCCAGCCAATAAGAGAAAAGATTTTCAAAGGAATTTCAATATGAAGCACAATTTTCTTTCCTGTGTGTCCTGGTTTTGCATCCTGGAGATTCATCCTTAATTTCCAGAGACCTCCGAGCCAATCCCTTTCCATCAGAAGCAAGGATCCCGCTCCTTTCATCCTGAATAATATTCCAAGCCTGCCCTCAAGAAAGAAGGGAGTGAATCAGAGCGTGAGAGGGAGACAGAAAGAGAGAGAAGGAGACACACAGAGAGACTGAGAGAGAGAGACACACACAGAGGGAGGGAGAGAGAGAGAGAGAGAGAGAGAGAGAGAGAGACACACACACACCCAAAAAGAGACAGAGAATCAGGACCAGCAGGGTGGTAATTTTAAACTCTGTATTGGGAGAGATGGATTTGATCTGGGAGGAACGGAGAGATTTGTGTGTGTTTTGAAGCAATCTGTTCCAACGGAAGATCATGTCCCACTGGTGGGACAATGGCACATGGCACTGGAATACTGTCCCGCTCTCCCTTCCACACTGTGGATCTGTCTGAAACAGCTGGAAGTAACAGAGTGGCTCTCCGCGCGCACACACACACACGCACACACGTGTGCGCGTGCACACATACACACACATGGACAGACACATGTGGAGAGACACACATATGTGCACAGACATGTGCGCAGCCACCCAGACAGACACAGGCGTGGCCCTTTTAAAGCTTAAAGAGCCCAAAGTAGGCGAAAGTTTTAGTTTTGAGGTGCACACCGGCGATGCTGTAAATCTTGATCTGAGATCTCTTGCGGAGCTGAACCAGCCCAGAGGCCTGACACGAGTGGACTGCAAGCTGCTGGCTGTATAGTGGGGTAGTTGGCAGCCCCTGTACACACTTCAGGGTCACCACATCATCCACCAGCACCTCCAGTTTTAATAGGCTGTGGTGTTATCGTCACAGTGAACCTGAGACACACAAGAGAGGCTCCAGTTACCCGCGGATCGCTGTATACAACAGGCCCCTCTCAATGGGGTCCCTATAAAAAAAAGAAAACGAAACAATATATATAGAAAAGGAAAAAATAATATATGAACAAATAAGCTACAAAGAGATTGGGGGAAGATGGAAAAAAAGAAAAAAAAAGCCAAAATAAGATAAACGAGATAAAAATAGGTCGAGCTAAAAAGAAAGAAGACAACATAGGGAAGATAAAAAAGAAAAAGAAATAAAATAAAAGAAATTCAACCACACCCTCACACCCACCCCCCACTCTCACCCCCTCCCCCCCACTCTCTCCCCCTCTCTCTCCACCCCCTCCCCCCACTCCTCTCTCCCCCCTCCCCCCCCACTCCTCTCTCCCCCCTCCTCTCTCACCCCCTCCCCCCCCACTCCTCTCTCACCCCCTCCCCCCCCACTCCTCTCTCACCCCTCCCCCCCCACTCCTCTCTCTCT
>NW_027650540.1:52500-68879 GCF_965287045.1 Carcharhinus amblyrhynchos | reverse complement strand
TAATGTAGGGGGGAATTATATGATAAAGGGTAAGCCCGTAAGGAGTATAGAATGGCAGCGAGACCTGGGGGTGCAAGTGCACAAGTCTTTGAAGGTGGCAGAACAAGTGGAGAGTGTGGTGAAGAAAGCCTATGGTATGTTAGCCTTTATAGGAAGGGGTATAGAATATAAGAGCTGGAGTCTAATGTTGCAGTTGTACAGAACGTTGGTTAGGCCGCATTTGGAGGACTGCGTCCAGTTCTGGTCGCCTTATTACCGGGAGGACGTGGAGACTCTGGAGAGAGTGCAGAGGAGGTTTACCAGGATGTTGCCTGGTATGGAAGGACTGGGGTATGAGGAAAGATTGAACAAACTGGGGCTCTTTTCCCTTGAAAGATGGCGACTGAGGGGGGATTATGAAGGGTATAGATAGAGTAAACAGAGGTAAGCTATTTCCTATGTTAGAGACACATAGTACGAGGGGCCATGGGCTTAGGGTGAGAGGGGAGAGGTATAACACAGATATTAGAGGGAGGTTTTTCACACAGAGGGTAGTGGGGGTATGGAATGCTCTGCCAAGTAAGGTGGTGGAGGCAGGCACGCTGGAGTTGTTTAAGAGTAACTTAGACAGGCACATGAGTGGGTTGGAGATGGGAAGATATAGGAGATTGTTTTAAATAAGGTTCATTAGCATTGGGACATCCCTGGTAATGTAAATGGGTATAGTATGATAATAATGTTTTTTCTCTTTTAATTCACAGGTTTTAAGTCAATCCACCTCGTGTCCAACGAGGGGCATACACGCGATGGGTCGTACTGGGGCTGCTCTTGAATGTTCGAGATTGGCCTAGTGCTTCATGTCGTTAGTGTGTGCCTAAACTGGACCAGATACTGGGCAAGACGACAGCTCAGTGACTATCACTGTTTGCTGTGCAGACACATGGATTTGGGCTGGTGTCTGTGGGAGTTTGCGCATTCTCCCCGTGCTTGCGTGGGTTTTCTCCGGGTGCTCCGGTTTCCTCCCACACCCCAAAGATGTGCTCTTAGGCTGATTGGAGGTAATAAATTGTCCCTAAATCAGATTCCCTCAATCTGGATGGCCATAAAACATTAGACAGGGGTTGTGGGTGGAGGGGGGGACTGGTGGTGTTGAGATGGCGGTGCGGGCTCGTTGGGCCGAAGGGCCTGTTTCCCAGGCTGATTTTGTTCTTTGTTCCTTAAATCTGCCGTCCTTACCCCGGTCTGGCCTACACGTGACCCACAGCGATGTGGGTGACTCTCAACTTCCCCTCCAAGGGGGCAACTCGGGATGGGGAATAATCTGAGTTCAGCCTCGTTTGGAATATTATGTACAATTCTGGTCGCCACGCTACCAGGAGGATGAGCAAACTTTGGAATGGGTACAGAAAAGATTTACCAGGGTGTTGCCCTGGTAAGGAGGGTATTAGCTATGAGGAGAGGTTGGAGAAACTCACTGGAATGATGGAGGTTGGGGGGGTGGGGGGTGGGGGCTGAGATCTGATAGAGGTTTAGAACATAAGAACATAAGAAATAGGAGCAGGAGTCGGCCATCTAGCCCCTCGAGCCTGCCCCGCCATTCAATAAGATCATGGCTGATCTGAAGTGGATCAGTTCCACTTGCCTGCTTTCTCCCCTTAATTCCCCTGTCTATCAGAAACCTATCTACCCGTGACTTAAATATATTCAGCGAGGCAGCCTCCACCACTTCAACGGGCAGAGAATTCCAGAGATTCACCACCCTTTGAGTTTACAAGGTTATGAGTGGCAGAGTGGATACAGATAGAATACAAGGTCAGGGATGTCCTTCTGAGGCTGTATAAGGCTCTGGTGAGACCCCATCCGGAGCAGTTTTGGGTCCCCGTATCTCAGGGAGGATGTGCCGGACCTCGGAAAGGGTCCAGAGGGAGATTCACAAGAACGATCCCTGGAATGAAGAGCTTGTGGTGTGAGGAACGGGTTGAGGACTCTGGGTCTGTACTCATTGGGAGTTTAGAAGGGGGGGGGATCTTATTGAAACTTCCAGGATACTGCGAGGGCCCTGGATAGAGTGGACGTGGGAGAGGATGGTTCCACTAGTAGGAAAAACTGGAACCAGAGAGGGCACAACCTCAGGGTAAAGGGACGGTCCTTTAAAACAGAGATGAGGAGGGATTTCTTCACCCAGAGAGTGGGGAATGTGGGAACTCTTTGCCCCAGAGGAGGCCGGGTCACTGAGTGTCTTTAAGACAGAGATAGATCGGTTCCTGATTAATAAGGGGATCAGGGGAAAAGGGCAGGAGAATGGGGGGATGGGGAAAATATCAGCCATGATTGAAATGGGGGAGCAGAGTCGATGGGCCGAGCAGCCTCATTCTGCTCCTGTGTCTAATGGGTCTTACGGCTAGCCAGATGTAATACTACACTCTGCACTCTCTCCTTTCCTTCCCTATGAACAGTATGCCTTGTCTGTATAACGCACAAGAAACAATACTTTTCACTGTATCCTGATACACGTGACAATAATAAATCAAATTATTTACAATTTACACAGAGGATTTGGAGTTGGGGACTGAGTGTAGTGTGTCAAAATTCACAGATGACACTAAGATGAGTGGCAGGGTAAAGTGTGCAGAGGGATAGAGATGGTCTGAGTGGGTGAGGGTCTGGCAGATGGAGAACAATGTTGGTAAATGTGAGGTCATCCATTTTGGTCGGAATAACAGCAAAATGGATTATGTCCTTGTGCGGGAATCTCTAGGAGTTGGTTTGCAGGAGTTTGCTGTGCAGAGGGATCTGGGCGTCCTTGTGCAGGAATCTCAAGGAGTTGGTTGGCAGGAGCAGCAGGGAATGAAGGTGGGAAATGGGATTTTGTCCTTCATTGCCAGAGGGATGGAGTTTAAAAACAGCGAGGTTATGTTAAGGTGCTGGTGAGGCCACACCTGGAGTTACTGTGGACAGTTTTGGTCTCCTTACTTGAGAAAGGATATACTGGCACTGGAGGGGGTGCAGAGGAGATTCACTGAGGTTGATTCCGGAGTTGAGAGGGTTGGATTATGAGGAGAGACTGAGTGGACTGGGGTTATACTCATTCAGAAGAATGAGGGGGAGATCTGATAGAAACAGATAAGATGATGAAGGGAATGGATCAGATCGAAGCAGGGAAGTTGTTTCCACTGGGGGGTGAAACTAGAACGTGGGGGAATGGCCTCAAAATAAGGGGGAGCAGATTTAGGACTGAGTTGAGGAGGAACTTCTTCACACAGAGGGTTGTGAATCTGTGGAACTCCCTGCCCAGTTGAGGCTCCCCCTCATTGAATGTTTTTGAGGCAGGGATAGATCGATTGTGGAAGGGTAAAGGGATTAAGGGGAGCGGGGGGGTGGGTAAGTGGAGCTGAGTCCATGAAAAGATCAGCCATGATCTTATTGAATGGGGGAGCAGGGCTGGGGGGCCGAATGGCCTAGACCTGCTCCGAGTTCTCCTGTTCTTCAATCAAATCAAACCTCCTGCTCTTCCCTGGGGTAGAAAAGGCAAGTTCTCGGGACAGAGGTTTCAGGCGTGTAGGAGATGTGTGAGGTAGGTGTTTAGAGGTGATGTGTGAGGTAGGTGTTTAGAGGTGATGTGTGAGGTAGGTGTTTAGAGGTGATGTGTGAGGTAGGTGTTTAGAGGTGATGTGTGAGGTAGGTGTTTAGAGGTGATGTGTGAGGTAGGTGTTTAGAGGTGATGTGTGAGGTAGGTGTTTAGAGGTGATGTGTGAGGTAGGTGTTTCGAGGTGATGTGTGAGGTAGGTGTTTAGAGGTGATGTGTGAGGTAGGTGTTTAGAGGTGATGTGTGAGGTAGGTGTTTCGAGGAGATGTGTGAGGTAGGTGTTTAGAGGTGATGTGTGAGGTAGGTGTTTAGAGGAGATGTGTGAGGTAGGTGTTTAGAGGTGATGTGTGAGGTAGGTGTTTAGAGGAGATGTGTGAGGTAGGTGTTTAGAGGTGATGTGTGAGGTAGGTGTTTAGAGGTGATGTGTGAGGTAGGTGTTTAGAGGAGATGTGTGAGGTAGGTGTTTAGAGGTGATGTGTGAGGTAGGTGTTTAGAGGAGATGTGTGAGGTAGGTGTTTAGAGGTGATGTGTGAGGTAGGTGTTTAGAGGTGATGTGTGAGGTAGGTGTTTAGAGGAGATGTGTGAGGTAGGTGTTTAGAGGAGATGTGTGAGGTAGGTGTTTAGAGGTGATGTGTGAGGTAGGTGTTTAGAGGTGATGTGTGAGGTAGGTGTTTAGAGGAGATGTGTGAGGTAGGTGTTTAGAGGAGATGTGTGAGGTAGGTGTTTAGAGGTGATGTGTGAGGTAGGTGTTTAGAGGTGATGTGTGAGGTAGGTGTTTAGAGGTGATGTGTGAGGTAGGTGTTTAGAGGAGATGTGTGAGGTAGGTGTTTAGAGGAGATGTGTGAGGTAGGTGTTTAGAGGTGATGTGTGAGGTAGGTGTTTAGAGGTGATGTGTGAGGTAGGTGTTTAGAGGAGATGTGTGAGGTAGGTGTTTAGAGGTGATGTGTGAGGTTGTGTTTAGAGGTGATGTGTGAGGTAGGTGTTTAGAGGAGATGTGTGAGGTAGGTGTTTAGAGGTGATGTGTGAGGTAGGTGTTTAGAGGTGATGTGTGAGGTAGGTGTTTAGAGGTGATGTGTGAGGTAGGTGTTTAGAGGAGATGTGTGAGGTAGGTGTTTAGAGAGATGTGTGTGTAGGTGTTTAGAGGTGATGTGTGAGGTAGGTGTTTAGAGGTGATGTGTGAGGTAGGTGTTTAGAGGTGATGTGTGAGGTAGGTGTTTAGAGGAGATGTGTGAGGTAGGTGTTTAGAGGAGATGTGTGAGGTAGGTGTTTAGAGGTGATGTGTGAGGTAGATGTTTAGAGGTGATGTGTGAGGTAGGTGTTTAGAGGAGATGTGTGAGGTAGGTGTTTAGAGGAGATGTGTGAGGTAGGTGTTTAGAGGTGATGTGTGAGGTAGGTGTTTAGAGGTGATGTGTGAGGTAGGTGTTTCGAGGAGATGTGTGAGGTAGGTGTTTAGAGGTGATGTGTGAGGTAGGTGTTTAGAGGTGATGTGTGAGGTAGGTGTTTAGAGGTGATGTGTGAGGTAGGTGTTTAGAGGTGATGTGTGAGGTTAGGTGTTTAGAGGTGATGTGTGAGGTAGGTGTTTAGAGGAGATGTGTGAGGTAGGTGTTTAGAGGTGATGTGTGAGGTAGGTGTTTAGAGAATGTGTGAGGTAGGTGTTTAGAGGTGATGTGTGAGGTAGTGTTAGAGGAGATGTGTGAGGTAGGTGTTTTAGAGGAGATGTGTGAGGTAGGTGTTTTAGAGGTGATGTGTGAGGTAGGTGTTTAGAGGTGATGTGTGAGGTAGGTGTTAGAGGTGATGTGTGAGGTAGGTGTTTAGAGGAGATGTGTGAGGTAGGTGTTTAGAGGTGATGTGTGAGGTAGGTGTTTAGAGGAGATGTGTGAGGTAGGTGTTTAGAGGTGATGTGTGAGGTAGGTGTTTAGAGGTGATGTGTGAGGTAGGTGTTTAGAGGTGATGTGTGAGGTAGGGGTTTAGAGGTGATGTGTGAGGTAGGTGTTTAGAGGTGATGTGTGAGGTAGGTGTTTAGAGGTGATGTGTGAGGTAGGTGTTTAGAGGAGATGTGTGAGGTAGGAGTTTAGAGGTGATGTGTGAGGGAGGTGTTAGAGGAGATGTGTGAGGTAGGTGTTTAGAAGAGATGTGTGAGGTAGGTGTTTAGAGGTGATGTGTGAGGTAGGTGTTTAGAGGAGATGTGTGAGGTAGGTGTTTAGAGGTGATGTGTGAGGTAGGTGTTTAGAGGAGACTGTGTGAGGTAGTGTTTAGAGGAGATGTGTGAGGTAGGTGTTTAGAGGTGATGTGTGAGGTAGGTGTTTAGAGGTGATGTGTGAGGTAGGTGTTTCGAGGTGATGTGTGAGGTAGGTGTTTCGAGGTGATGTGTGAGGTAGGTGTTTAGAGGAGATGTGTGAGGTAGGTGTTTAGAGGAGATGTGTGAGGTAGGTGTTTAGAGGTGATGTGTGAGGTAGGTGTTTAGAGGTGATGTGTGAGGTAGGTGTTTCGAGGTGATGTGTGAGGTAGGTGTTTAGAGGTGATGTGTGAGGTAGGTGTTTAGAGGTGATGTGTGAGGTAGGTGTTTAGAGGTGATGTGTGAGGTAGGTGTTTCGAGGTGATGTGTGAGGTAGGTGTTTCGAGGTGATGTGTGAGGTAGGTGTTTAGAGGTGATGTGTGAGGTAGGTGTTTAGAGGTGATGTGTGAGGTAGGTGTTTAGAGGTGATGTGTGAGGTAGGTGTTTAGAGGAGATGTGTGAGGTAGGTGTTTAGAGGTGATGTGTGAGGTAGGTGTTTAGAGGAGATGTGTGAGGTAGGTGTTTAGAGGTGATGTGTGAGGTAGGTGTTTAGAGGAGATGTGTGAGGTAGGTGTTTAGAGGAGATGTGTGAGGTAGGTGTTTAGAGGTGATGTGTGAGGTAGGTGTTTAGAGGTGATGTGTGAGGTAGGTGTTTCGAGGTGATGTGTGAGGTAGGTGTTTGAGGTGATGTGTGAGGTAGGTGTTTAGAGGTGATGTCTGAGGTAGGTGTTAGAGGTGATGTGTGAGGTAGGTGTTTAGAGGTGATGTGTGAGGTAGGTGTTTAGAGGAGATGTGTGAGGTAGGTGTTTAGAGGTGATGTGTGAGGTAGGTGTTTAGAGGTGATGTGTGAGGTAGGTGTTTCGAGGTGATGTGTGAGGTAGGTGTTTAGAGGTGATGTGTGAGGTAGGTGTTTAGAGGTGATGTGTGAGGTAGGTGTTTAGAGGTGATGTGTGAGGTAGGTGTTTAGAGGTGATGTGTGAGGTAGGTGTTTAGAGGTGATGTGTGAGGTAGGTGTTTAGAGGTGATGTGTGAGGTAGGTGTTTAGAGGTGATGTGTGAGGTAGGTGTTTAGAGGAGATGTGTGAGGTAGGTGTTTAGAGGTGATGTGTGAGGTAGGTGTTTAGAGGTGATGTGTGAGGTAGGTGTTTCGAGGTGATGTGTGAGGTAGGTGTTTAGAGGTGATGTGTGAGGTAGGTGTTTAGAGGAGATGTGTGAGGTAGGTGTTTAGAGGTGATGTGTGAGGTAGGTGTTTAGAGGAGATGTGTGAGGTAGGTGTTTAGAGGTGATGTGTGAGGTAGGTGTTTAGAGGAGATGTGTGAGGTAGGTGTTTAGAGGAGATGTGTGAGGTAGGTGTTTAGAGGTGATGTGTGAGGTAGGTGTTTAGAGGTGATGTGTGAGGTAGGTGTTTAGAGGAGATGTGTGAGGTAGGTGTTTAGAGGTGATGTGTGAGGTAGGTGTTTAGAGGAGATGTGTGAGGTAGGTGTTTAGAGGTGATGTGTGAGGTAGGTGTTTAGAGGTGATGTGTGAGGTAGGTGTTTAGAGGAGATGTGTGAGGTAGGTGTTTAGAGGTGATGTGTGAGGTAGGTGTTTAGAGGTGATGTGTGAGGTAGGTGTTTAGAGGTGATGTGTGAGGTAGTGGAGGTGTTTGAGGTGTGTAGGTAGGTGTTTAGAGGTGATGTGTGAGGTAGGTGTTTAGAGGTGATGTGTGAGGTAGGTGTTTAGAGGAGATGTGTGAGGTAGGTGTTTCGAGGTGATGTGTGAGGTAGGTGTTTAGAGGTGATGTGTGAGGTAGGTGTTTCGAGGAGATGTGTGAGGTAGGTGTTTAGAGGTGATGTGTGAGGTAGGTGTTTAGAGGAGATGTGTGAGGTAGGTGTTTAGAGGTGATGTGTGAGGTAGGTGTTTAGAGGTGATGTGTGAGGTAGGTGTTTAGAGGAGATGTGTGAGGTAGGTGTTTAGAGGAGATGTGTGAGGTAGGTGTTTAGAGGTGATGTGTGAGGTAGGTGTTTAGAGGTGATGTGTGAGGTAGGTGTTTAGAGGTGATGTGTGAGGTAGGTGTTTAGAGGTGATGTGTGAGGTAGGTGTTTAGAGGTGATGTGTGAGGTAGGTGTTTAGAGGTGATGTGTGAGGTAGGTGTTTAGAGGAGATGTGTGAGGTAGGTGTTTAGAGGTGATGTGTGAGGTAGGTGTTTAGAGGAGATGTGTGAGGTAGGTGTTTCGAGGTGATGTGTGAGGTAGGTGTTTCGAGGTGATGTGTGAGGTAGGTGTTTAGAGGTGATGTGTGAGGTAGGTGTTTCGAGGAGATGTGTGAGGTAGGGTTTAGAGGTGATGTGTGAGGTAGGTGTTTAGAGGAGATGTGTGAGGTAGGTGTTTCGAGGTGATGTGTGAGGTAGGTGTTTAGAGGTGATGTGTGAGGTAGGTGTTTCGAGGAGATGTGTGAGGTAGGTGTTTCGAGGTGATGTGTGAGGTAGGTGTTTAGAGGAGATGTGTGAGGTAGGTGTTTAGAGGTGATGTGTGAGGTAGGTGTTTAGAGGAGATGTGTGAGGTAGGTGTTTAGAGGTGATGTGTGAGGTAGGTGTTTAGAGGTGATGTGTGAGGTAGGTGTTTAGAGGTGATGTGTGAGGTAGGTGTTTAGAGGTGATGTGTGAGGTAGGTGTTTAGAGGTGATGTGTGAGGTAGGTGTTTAGAGGTGATGTGTGAGGTAGGTGTTTAGAGGAGATGTGTGAGGTAGGTGTTTAGAGGTGATGTGTGAGGTAGGTGTTTAGAGGAGATGTGTGAGGTAGGTGTTTAGAGGAGATGTGTGAGGTAGGTGTTTCGAGGTGATGTGTGAGGTAGGTGTTTCGAGGTGATGTGTGAGGTAGGTGTTTAGAGGTGATGTGTGAGGTAGGTGTTTCGAGGTGATGTGTGAGGTAGGTGTTTCGAGGTGATGTGTGAGGTAGGTGTTTCGAGGTGATGTGTGAGGTAGGTGTTTCGAGGTGATGTGTGAGGTAGGTGTTTCGAGGTGATGTGTGAGGTAGGTGTTTCGAGGTGATGTGTGAGGTAGGTGTTTCGAGGTGATGTGTGAGGTAGGTGTTTAGAGGTGATGTGTGAGGTAGGTGTTTCGAGGTGATGTGTGAGGTAGGTGTTTAGAGGTGATGTGTGAGGTAGGTGTTTCGAGGTGATGTGTGAGGTAGGTGTTTAGAGGTGATGTGTGAGGTAGGTGTTTCGAGGTGATGTGTGAGGTAGGTGTTTAGAGGTGATGTGTGAGGTAGGTGTTTCGAGGTGATGTGTGAGGTAGGTGTTTAGAGGAGATGTGTGAGGTAGGTGTTTAGAGGAGATGTGTGAGGTAGGTGTTTAGAGGAGATGTGTGAGGTAGGTGTTTCGAGGTGATGTGTGAGGTAGGTGTTTCGAGGTGATGTGTGAGGTAGGTGTTTCGAGGTGATGTGTGAGGTAGGTGTTTCGAGGTGATGTGTGAGGTAGGTGTTTCGAGGTGATGTGTGAGGTAGGTGTTTAGAGGTGATGTGTGAGGTAGGTGTTTCGAGGTGATGTGTGAGGTAGGTGTTTCGAGGTGATGTGTGAGGTAGGTGTTTAGAGGTGATGTGTGAGGTAGGTGTTTAGAGGTGATGTGTGAGGTAGGTGTTTAGAGGTGATGTGTGAGGTAGGTGTTTAGAGGAGATGTGTGAGGTAGGTGTTTAGAGGTGATGTGTGAGGTAGGTGTTTAGAGGTGATGTGTGAGGTAGGTGTTTAGAGGTGATGTGTGAGGTAGGTGTTTAGAGGAGATGTGTGAGGTAGGTGTTTTTTCCCACAGAGGGTGGTGGGTATCTGGAAGGTGCTGCCCGGGGAGGTGATGGGGAGCAGGTACGATCGTGCCAGTTAACGGGCAACTGGACCAATCCATGAATAGGCTGGGAACGGAAGGATACGGACTCTGTATCTGTGCAGGGTTTTAGTGTAGACAGAGATCGGTGCTGGAGAGGCTGAACGGCCTGTGCTCTGTTCTGTTCTTTGTTTCATAAATGTTGGCCATTCCCCCAGTGCCTCCGTACACTCTGGGCACCGCCTCAGAGTGGGAGCACCTTCCCACTCCCCCACCTTCCCACTCCCCCAGTGCCTCCGTACACTCTGGGCACCGCCTCAGAGTGGGAGCACCTTCCCACTCCCCCAATTCCCACTACCCCATTCCCCACCTCCCCCCCCAGCGCCTCCGTACTCCCTGGGCACCGCCTCGGGGTTGGAGTGCCTTTCCCCCACTCCCCAAGCAGGCAAAGAAAGAGAGACTGTGATTGGAATAAAAAAAAGGATGTGTTGTTTTAATTGTACAGTAACAAGTCAAACAGTCACGAGAGCTCGGGGGAGGGGGGGGCGGAAAGAGAGGGGAGTGGGAGAGATGGAGGAGGAGGGGGAAGGGGAGGGCATCCAGTGGGAGAGAACAGAAATCGAGGGTCATCCCCAAGACTAAGGTTCCACCAGGAGGGAGAGAGGGAGGGATAGAGAGAGAGAGAGAGAAGGGGAGGGAGGGATAGAGAGAGAAGGGGAGGGAGGGAGAGATGGAAGAGGATAGGATTGGAGGGGTTTCAACGGGAGATAGGTTGAGAGTCATCCCGAAGACTGAGGCCCCTCCAGCAGTAGGGAGGGATGGAGAGAGAGAGAGAAAGAGAGAGAGAGAGGGAGGGAAGGAGGGAGAGAGAGAGAGGGAAGGAGAGAAGGAGGGAGAGAGAGAGAGAGAGAGGGAGGGACAGAGATGCCAATGAGACCATCAGAGAGGGAGAGAGGAGTTTCGGTCTTCACCCCCCCTCCTCCTCCCGCCTCTCTCCCTCCCTCTCCCTCTCCCTCCCTCCCTCTCTCTATCCGCCTGCCCCAGTTGTCAGTAGGGTGTTCCAGTCCGGGGCAGGGAGGGGGATGATGGAGAGTTCTGCGGTCGTGGAGATTTGATCTTGGCTTTTCCCCGTGGGGTTTTCACTCTCCTTCCTTCTCCTCACCGTGTGTGATGACGTAACAGATGTTCTTGTAGTCCACATTGCCAGCAACATCTGGAGGGAAAGCTGCCCAAAGATTCTTCATCTGGATCCAAACCAAGAGGCAGGAATTAGTCAGAGTATTAACCAACCCTCCCCACAGTGCGGGGCTCCCTCAGCACCGACCCTCCCCACAGTGCGGGGCTCCCTCAGCACCGACCCTCCCACAGTGCGGCGCTCCCTCAGCACCGACCCTCCCACAGTGCGGCGCTCCCTCAGCACCGACCCTCCCACAGTGCGGCGCTCCCTCAGCACCGACCCTCCCCACAGTGCGGGACTCCCTCAGCACCAACCCTCCCACAGTGCGGGACTCCCTCAGCACCGACCCTCCCACAGTGCGGGACTCCCTCAGCACCAACCCTCCCACAGTGCGGCGCTCCCTCAGCACCGACCCTCCCGCAGTGCGGGACTCCCTCAGCACCGACCCTCCCCACAGTGCGGGACTCCCTCAGCACCGACCCTCCCCACAGTGCGGGACTCCCTCAGCACCGACCCTCCCCACAGTGCGGCACTCCCTCAGCACCGACCCTCCCACAGTGCGGCGCTCCCTCAGCTCCGACCCTCCCACAGGGCGGGACTCCCTCAGCACCGACCCTCCCCGCAGAGAAGGGCTGGTTTGTCGAACTCACCTCCTCTGGGGTGAACCTGTCACACTGGGTGGTTAACATTTCTTCAAGGCTGAGGGAAAGATTGATCAGAAAGTATCTCAGTGAGAAAGACAGAGAGAGAGATTTACCCTGAGACCCTTCCTCCCCATTCCCCACCCTGCTGTCTCTGCAGTCCCCCCCAATACCACTTCATTGCAGCCTCCCCGTCCGCCACCTTCATCCCCTCCCCCATCACTTTCCCCTTAATCCCCCCTCCCATCACTTTCCCTTTAATCCCCCCTCCCCATCACTTTCCCCTTAATCCCCCCTCCATCACTTTCCCTTTAATCCCCCTCCCCATCACTTTCCCCTTAATCCCCCTCCCCATCACTTTCCCCTTAATCCCCCCTCCCCATCACTTCCCCTTAATCCCCCTCCCCATCACTTTCCCCTTATGGCCCCCTCACCATCACTTTCCCTTAATCCCCCCTCCCCATCACTTTCCCCTTAACCCCCCTCCCCATCACTTTCCCCTTAATCCCCCCTCCCCATCACTTTCCCCTTAATGCCCCCTCCCCATCACTTTCCCCTTAATCCCCCCTCCCCATCACTTTCCCCTTAATCCCCCTCCCCATCACTTTCCCCTTAATCCCCCTCCCCATCACTTTCCCCTTAATCCCCCCTCCCCATCACTTTCCCCTTAATCCCCCCTCCCCATCACTTTCCCCTTAATCCCCCCTCCCCATCACTTTCCCCTTAATCCCCCCTCCCCATCACTTTCCCCTTAATCCCCCCTCCCCATCACTTTCCCCGTAATCCCACCTCCCCATCACTTTCCCTTAATTCCCCCCTCCCCATCACTTTCCCCTTCATCCCCCCTCCCCATCACTTTCCCCTTAATCCCCCTCCCCATCACTTTCCCCTTAATCCCCCCTCCCCATCACTTTCCCCTTAATCCCCCCTCCCATCACTTTCCCCTTAATCCCCCCTCCCATCACTTTCCCCTTAATCCCCCTCCCCATCACTTTCCCCTTAATCCCCCCTCCCCATCACTTTCCCCTTAATCCCCCCTCCCATCACTTTCCCTTTAATCCCCCCTCCCATCACTTTCCCCTTAATCCCCCCTCCCCATCACTTTCCCCTTAATCCCCCTCCCCATCACTTTCCCCTTAATCCCCCCTCCCCATCACTTTCCCCTTAATCCCCCTTCCCCATCACTTCTCCCTTAATCCATCCCTCCCCATCACTTTTCCCTTAACCCCTACCCCCTCCCATCACTTTCCCTTTAATTCCCCCTCCCCATCACTTTCCCCTTAATCCCCCCTCCCCATCACTTTCCCTTAATTCCCCCCTCCCCATCACTTTCCCCTTAATCCCCCCCCCATCACTTTCCCCCTTAATCCCCCCTCCCCATCTCTTTCCCCTTAATCCCCCTCCCCATCACTTTCCCCCTTAATCCCCCCCTCCCCATCACTTTCCCCTTAATCCCCCCTCCCCATCACTTTCCCCTTAATCCCCCCTCCCCATCTCTTTCCCCTTAATCCCCCCTCCCCATCACTTTCCCCTTAATCCCCCCCTCCCCATCTCTTTCCCCTTAATCCCCCCTCCCCATCACTTTCCCCTTAATCCCCCCTCCCCATCTCTTTCCCCTTAATCCCCCCTCCCCATCACTTTCCCCGTAATCCCCCCTCCCCATCACTTTCCCCTTAATCCCCCCCTCCCCATCACTTTCCCCTTAATCCCCCCTCCCCATCACTTTCCCCTTAATCCCCCCCTCCCCATCACTTTCCCCTTAATCCCCCTCCCCATCACTTTCCCCTTAATCCCCCCTCCCCATCACTTTCCCCTTAATCCCCCCTCCCCATCTCTTTCCCCTTAATCCCCCCCTCCCCATCACTTTCCCCGTAATCCCCCCTCCCCATCACTTTCCCCTTAATCCCCCCTCCCCATCACTTTCCCTTAATCCCCCCTCCCCATCTCTTTCCCCTTAATCCCCCCTCCCCATCACTTTCCCCTTAATCCCCCCTCCCCATCACTTTCCCCTTAATCCCCCTCCCCATCACTTTCCCTTTAATCCCCCCTCCCCATCTCTTTCCCCTTAATCCCCCCTCCCCATCTCTTTCCCCTTAATCCCCCCTCCCCATCACTTTCCCCTTAATCCCCCCTCCCATCACTTTCCCCTTAATCCCCCCTCCCCATCACTTTCCCCTTAATCCCCCCTCCCCATCTCTTTCCTCCTTTCTCTTTCTCTCCCCATTCCCATCTCTTGTCCCTCTTATTCTCTCTCTCTCTCCCCCCCTCCACTCTCCACTTTCTTTCCCACCCGCTCCCTTGTTCCCCTCTCCCTCCCTTCCCCCTCCCTCACCCTCTCCACCTCCCTCATACTCTTCCCTTTCTCTCCCCCCCCCCCCCCCCCCCACCCCCACCGTACTCACAAAGCTTTCTTTAAGCTGCCTTTTCCGTCATGGTCGAGGATTTTAAAAGCTGCCATGATCACGTCCTCGGATCAGCGCCTGGGGAGAGAGGGGGTGGGGGTAAGGAGTTAGAGAGTGTTACAGAGACGGGACCCTTCCTCCGTCACCTCCCCCCCCCCCTCACCCCCTTTTCCCTCTCCCCTTCGACTGGGGGTGAACCCAGGGACCACACTGACCTCAGTACCGTCCCCCATCCTGTACACCTGAGACCCTTCCCAGTCCACACCAGGCTGAGTGGCACTGAGCATGGGACTGGGGCCTGGGGAAGGGGTGGGTGAGCCACCATCTTAAACCCACCGGGGGGGGGGGGTCTCCCCATGTCTGGCGTAGGTACACCCACAGTGCTGTTAGGGAGGGAGTTCCAGGGTTCAGACCCCAGACACAGTGAAGGAACGGTCTATATATTTCCAGGTCGGGACGGTGTGTGAGGGTCTCGGAGGGGGGTCTTGCAGGCGGTGGGTGTTCCCCATGTGTCTGCTGCCTCCCCCCCCCCACCCTCCCCTTGTCCTTCTAGGTGGGGGGGGTTTGGGAGGTGCTGTGGAAGGAGCCTTGGCGAGTCACTGTGGGGCATCTTGTAGACGGTACACACTGCTGTCTCTGTGTGTGGGTGATGGAGGGAGTGACTGTGGAAGGTGGGGGATAGTGTGTCGATCGAGCGGGGGGGAGGGAGGGGGGGGGGGGCTGCTCTGTCCCGGATGGTGTCGAGCTTCTCGAGTGTTGTTGGGAGCCGCACCCATCCAGGCGAGCGGAGAGTATCCCATCACACTCCTGACTTGTGTCCTTGTAGATGGTGGGACAGACTGGGTGGGGAGGAGGTGGTGTGAGTCAGGAGGTGAGTTACTCTCCGCAGGATCCCCAGCCTCTGACCCGCTCTGGGAGACACAGGATTTATCTGGCTGGGTCCCAGTTCAGTTTCTGGTCAGTGGTCACCATTAGATGATAAGGTGTGTTGGTGGTGGGGGGAGTGACTGTGGAAGGTGGGGGACCGAGCGGGCGTGGAGGGGGTGGGTTTTGAATGAGAGGGAGGTGTTCGATTGGGCGGAACGTGAGCACCGCCGTCAAAAGTCGTTTTGTAGAAGTTTTTCAATTTGCACTCATCAGACCAAAGTCAGGGGCAGGCCTGACAAGAGAGGAGGGGGTGGAGGGAGGTGGGGGGAGAGGAGGAGGGGGCTGCACAGGGCAGTGGGGCCTTGACAAACAGCCCAAAACCCACCTTTGAGTTTCTCGCCGAACATGGTGAGGAAGACGGTGAAATTGATGGGGCCGGGAGCTTCTTTGATCATGGCATCCAACTCATCACCCTTAACATTCATTCGGCCTGGGAGAGGCAGAGAGAGAGAGAGGACTCAGTTAACCAGAGAGAGAGGGAGAGAGACGGAGACAGAGAGAGAGAGAGACGGAGACAGAGAGAGAGAGAGACGGTGACAGAGAGAGAGAGAGACAGAGAGAAAGAGAGATGGAGACAGAGAGAGAGGGAGAGAGACGGAGACAGAGAGAGAGAGAGACGGAGACAGAGAGAGAGAGAGACGGTGACAGAGAGAGAGAGAGAAGAGAGATGGAGACAGAGACAGAGAGAGAGAGACGGAGACAGAGAGAGAGAAGACGGAGACAGAGAGAGAGAGAGAGACGGAGACAGAGAGAGAGACGGAGACAGAGAGGAGAGAGACGGTGACAGAGAGAGAGAGACGGAGACAGAGAGAGAGAGAGAGAGACAGAGAGAGAGAGAGAGAGACGGTGACAGAGAGAGAGAGAGACGGAGACAGAGAGAGAGAGAGACGGAGACAGAGAGAGAGAGAGACGGTGACAGAGAGAGAGAGAGAACAGAGAGAAAGAGAGATGGAGACAGAGAGAGAGGGAGAGAGACGGAGACAGAGAGAGAGAGAGACGGAGACAGAGAGAGAGAGAGACGGAGACAGAGAGAGAGAGAGACAGAGAGAAAGAGAGAGGAGACAGAGAGAGAGGGAGAGAGACGGAGACAGAGAGAGAGAGACGGAGACAGAGAGAGAGAGAGACGGAGACAGAGAGAGAGAGAGACGGAGACAGAGAGAGAGACGGAGACAGAGAGAGAGAGAGACGGTGACAGAGAGAGAGAGACGGAGACAGAGAGAGAGAGAGAGAGACAGAGAGAGAGAGAGAGAGACGGTGACAGAGAGAGAGAGAGACGGAGACAGAGAGAGAGAGAGACGGAGACAGAGAGAGAGAGACGGAGACAGGGAGAGAGAGACAGAGAGAGAAAGAACTCAGTTAACCAGAGAGAGAGATGAGACAGTTTAATTTAACTCACCCACTGCAGCGAATGTTCCGGCAAGATCATCCTTACTGATGATGCCATCTCTGTTCTGGTCAATTACAGTGAATGCCTGGAGAGAGAGTGTGTGTGTGAGAGAGAGGTTACTGCAGCTCCTTCTGCACAGACAGGAATAACACCATCCTTCTTACCTCTGTACAGGGAGTAACACAGACATATTACATAGATTGGCCATGCTGAA